>NW_009207312.1:5252-5714 GCF_000690835.1 Fulmarus glacialis | reverse complement strand
ACCCCCATCCCCCATCCCCCTGCGCCACTGGCGGGGAGGAGGTAGAGAAATTGGGAGTGAAGTTGAGCCCGGGAAGAAGGAAGGGGTGGGGGGAAGGTGTTTTAAGACTTTTTTTTATTTCTTATTATCCTACTCTGATTTGATTGGCAATAAATTAAATTAATTTCCCTGAGTCAAGTTGGTTTTGCCCGTGATGGTAATTGGTGAGTGATCTCCCTGTCCTTATCTCGACCCACGAGCCTTTCGTTATATTTCCTCTCCCCTGTCCAGCTGAGGAGGGGAGTGAGAGAGCGGCTTTGGTGGGCACCTGGCATCCGGCCAGGGTCAACCCACCTCACCCCTGCCGAAATTTAGGCAGAACACCATTACTGAGAAAAGTTAATAGGGCTGTGAAACAATTAAAAGAGCTACCCCTTCTTATATGTGACCCAGAAGCCCATTAACTCAGTCAATTTCAGCAGG
>NW_009207312.1:0-5220 GCF_000690835.1 Fulmarus glacialis | reverse complement strand
CAGGAACAGTAATTATCCTGATAAAGACAACCTGTATATTGTAAAAAGCAATAAAAGTATAGTGAGATTTGAACTAAAAAGCAGCAGTTTGTGGGGGTGTTTTTAGTCTTAATTAAAAGGTATGAAATCAATTACACCCGTTTTGATAGCATAGCTGCTACTTTCTTAGGCATATTGTAGTTTCCGTTATAAATACAGTTCATGTTTCTAACTGTGATGGCTATTTCTAATGAAAAAGGGAATGGAGAAAGATTTTTTAAAAAATAAAATTTATCCTTTGCTGATTGTCTTTTGTTTCATACAAGGTGCCACAGCTTCTCATTGTGTGTATTGCTGGGTGCTGTCATTGTCACTATTCCAGTGACACCACAGCCCATAGAGTTCTGCTCCATCACATAATCTCATCATATGTAATGATTGCATCTCATGATCAGAAATGGATTTGGAACAATAAATATTTAAATACAAAGGTCCTTACTGTGCCATCAAGTGATGTCAAACCCCTAACTGAAACTCCAAACTGAAATCAGCAATGAAATCTGCGTAAAAATTAATTATGTAATATGACATGAGGAAGTTGGTCCTCATTTCTGCTGATTCCTTTTTACCCTTTGGCATCTTGTTGGTTGTTTCTGTGACGAGCTACAAAAATGTGCTATAGGCTAGGATTGCAAAAACAAAAAAATAAGATGGACAACAGAATAAAACTGATCTGTAGGTAGTGCTGTTGTCACAGCTGGTTCCACTACCTCAAATTCCAATAATTTTTTGACTCATAATTTACCATGGTGTGACTCCTTTTTTCCAAGTGGGGTGGATCATGACCTTTTGGTTAAGTCCGCTCAGTTAATAACGGAGTAGTGAAACAGTGGAATTTTTTTAGACTCCAATTTTACTGTCCTCCATATTGATCTGTTACTGTTTATTATTATGAACTCACCAGAAATAATAATGAAAATGGTGAGAAAACTGTGTAAACCTGTAATGAAGTGACTCCCACATTGTTTCATATCCTTCTCTCTCTCCCTCTTAAAGGTAGGGATGTTCTGTCCTTTAAAGCGTGGATTTTTTTTTTTTTTTTTTTACCTTACGTTTATAATCATTACAGTGGTCAGACCCTTACCTGACCTAGAACTATCACCTGAGCTTATAGCAGGCTCACCTTTCACACTTGGTAGAAGAGTTGGGCTGGGGGAGGTATGCTTTGCGTTTCAGGTATTTTTCAAGGCCAAATAGAGAAAATCAGCAGGTAGGAGAGCCATTCCTATGTAAAATGGGAGTGGTTAGTCCTTAGTTTGTTTAGGCTTGACCTACACTTTCTTATCTCCTGGAGATAAAGTAAAAGGACCTGGCAGACTGTTCATCAAGAAAACAAGAGCAGAACCAAAAAAAGGGGTAATTCAGGCTAATAGGGGTCTTCTTCAGCTGACAGTAGTAAAACAATCTGCTAATACTTTTAGTGACTTCACTGCTTCCTATACTATTCCTAGTTCCATAGTCCTCTTAATTTATATAATATAAGTAATTCATACAATATATAGTTCAGACTGGGCTGTATTATACAAGGGAAGGTAGGGTCTGCTTGCAGGAGTAACATTACTCACAGATACCTTTTTGCATCAGTTCAGAACAAAAGGCCTCAATGGCTATTTGTTGTTTACTAATATTTTCATTTCCAAGCATTGCTTTTTTGCCATTACTATATTTTTGCCTCCTTTTGACCCATCTTGATGGATCTAAAAGAAACAATAATTATAAATGTTACCTCTGAGCAGTGCAATATCACCTATTTATTGACTGGGCAAGGTAATTTTCAGTGGTGTTAACAGTGCCATAGGAACACAGTCTCTGGAAATGGCTTTGACTTTACAGACACAGAGGATACAATTGCTCTGTCCCGTTAATTGGCATTAACACAAGTTTGTTATAACTACCAATGGAAACAATGTAAGCGAAGCTGTGTAAAGCACAGCTTATCACGCCACTCCACTGCTGTTGTTCTTACATAAATTCAGTGCTGGAATTGTCCCTATCAATCACTCAATTCTTCTTGTGACCCCAGAGCAAGAAACGAGTATCTCCAGCACTTTGTTTGTCTCCTTGAAACTTGCAATTCATCTCATTTGATCTCAGTGTTAGTCCTGATGTGATCAATCACTCCCTGCTTTTTGAGCGCCTACAGCAAGGACCTGTGGTCTCCCTTGCTGCAAGTCTCCAAGTTTTACATTCTCCTCTCACCGCTTGTTTTTCATGATTAATAAAATTAATGCTGTTTTCTCTCTCGCTCTTCTCCCGTGGAATGCTGCAAGGCACCATCCTTGAACTGCTTCTCCCTTTCCTCACTGCCTCTCATGTGCCCTGTTACTGACTGCAGCCTTGATTATGCCTCCTGTGGTGGATAAGGTGGGTCTGAATCTTCTGATTCACTCTCCAGTGCCTCCTGTCCTTGTACTGTGCTGCTCTGTATCTCAACTTTGTCTGCTGCCGCTGGCCTGTGTGCTGGGTCAAAGCAGTCGTTCTTTTATGCTGCACCTCTTTTCCCATTGACTACCGCTAAATTCTTCTGTGGTAGTGGGGATTTATTTCTCCCAGTTCGTTACATACCTCTAACTCTTATAATTTACATGAAATCCTTTTTCAGACCTTTCTCAGCCCCACAAATTGCTCTTCCTTTTGTGTCTGCCTATCCAACAGCTGCTGAACAGAGCCAGTGGAGATGCTTATGGTGACCATCCCTCCACTGCAGGTTTTATCTCCTTTAGTAATTGTCCCCTGTCATAAATGCATGGTCAGGGGGGTCTCAGGAGGCTGAGATAAATATTATGCACTTTTCCAGAGAAATGGCACCAAATCACCTGCAGTCCTTTCTCTTCTACAGCGGTGTTGTCATGGATGTGCTTGTCCTCTCTGCAGCTGTTTTATCTTCATCCTTTCCTGGAGGCTGCCTGTCGAGGAGGTCCAGTGCCTCCCAGGTTTGTGGAGGGGCCGTGTCCCCAGAAATTGCAATGAAGCAGGGGCTCACTGGGGAACTCTGCTGGAAATTAGTTTTGGGTATTAAAACACAAAGGAGAGAATGTTAATGATGTTTTGAGTGATAATTATTGAAAAGTTTCCTACTAAAGAAAATCCTCACTAATTTCAGTCAATCTTATAGCTGTCTTTCAGTTTAGGTTTATGTGTTGTTCCTCCCATAAGAGTAATGCAGTATCAATTTGTAGTGGTATTTAGGCATAGGTTTCCAAAAGCATCTGAGTGTCTCCTCTCCAATACAATTAAAATCTTGCCATGTGCCATTTTGCATCTTTTGAAGTGTCTGGATACCTTGAAAACCTGTCCACCAGATATTAAAAATGAATGAAGAGTAGTTTCTCTTTTTTTCTTCTTCTTTTTTTTTTCTTTGTACAGGGAACAGGTTTGCTATAAATACAGGTAACACTAATTACTCTTTCAGTAACACTGGCTTATTTACTGCCTTGCAAAATGTGTCTAGACAGCTAGGAGGAGAGTATTGTGCATGTTTATTTACTTTTTTGCAGCTTATTTATTTTTTAAATTTGGATTATGAACTTACCTTGTCATCAAAAATCTGCAAAGAAATCACAATGTAGTTTTAAGTTTAGGATGTTCTTTGAAAACAAATTCCTTCTTAAAGCTCACATTTTGGCTTTTACTTTACCATACCTAGAAAAGAAGCATGAGGAATTTTGCAACAGAAATAATATGATTTGTTGCTCTAAAAAGTATAGCTAGTTACTGTAAAAAATAGCTAAAAAGGTGCTTATGGCAATAGAACCATTACATTTCAGGAAACAATTCTTACTATTGGCACATATGTTTAATACCTTGATGTGTGGAATCACAGCTTTGATACTATTGCTGAGTTTGGCTGGATTTCACTGAGATATGTTTCATCATGATACGATATTCAGAAATCTAGTAAATTTCTGACAAGGTGGCCCAATCTGTTATGTCACCTGATTGATAAATGCATTTCTTTCTGCATTTGGTATTTGTTGTCCAATTATAGAAACAGGAGAAGTAGTAAGTCTAAAGAAAAAAAGTGGGTGTTTTCATTTACTTTGAATAATGGTGTAACTCTAACATTTTTGGCTTTTGCATTAAACGGTTAAGAGATTTTGGTGATAAATTGTCTGAGATGTCATGTTACTTCAGCTAGATTATTGTCCTGATCGGATACAGTAATTTCTTCATTTCATTACGGCATTGGATATCAGGCCAGAAAGAAAATTAAATTCCTAATGAATAGTTACATTACTTTTTAAAGAGATCCCAACTGAAATATTCACCTTTCCTTCTGTTCACACAACTAAGAAAAATACAGCAGCATTAACTTCTACTCAGCTTGCTTTTCTTTTAAAGTTGTTAACAGGATTTTGACGGAGGAGGGCAAGGGAATGGGTATTAGTGGGAAAATCACATCTTCACCTCATGGGATTTGACTTTTGAGCTCCCTGCAATCATGATAAAATATGTTAGTGTTCGATATTTAATGGGATTTGTACCCTACTTTGAAACCCTTCTCATCATCAGGTTTACACTGCTAAAGCCTTTTCTGGACAGAAGACAGAAAAAAGGTGTGACTTGATCTGTCACTATAGATAACTTTAGCAAGAGCAAGCCTGATGTATTTAGAAAATTAAAGCAAGTTTAAAGTCAAAACAATATGGATTTTAGGTCCAGATGGCTGCTTACTGGAGTTTTAAATGCCAGAATGACAAATCTGTCGAGGTAGATGATGCTCATTATGGAGGATTTTTTTTTTTCTTTAGTTTAAATAAGCGCCCAGAAAATTACCAGGATATGAATGTTTCATTTGTGTTTTATGCTGGCAAACTTTTCTTAACTTAGTGGGCAAATCACAATACTTGGTTAAAATGCTGTCTGTAGAAGATAGTTGTGAGGACCCAATAGGTTCAAGAAGCCTGTATTTCAGGCTGGTCAATTCCCTTTGCTCTACGAGAACAATTTGGAATGGTGACACAGTTGATTTCATTTGTCCCTACACTATACGGTACCAGAGACCCATTCCGGCATCGAAGAATCACCACATTCTTTGACATAAAAAAGTATCTCACCACAAAATTGGAAATTCCCCTAATTAATTGGGTATCTGATCAAACATACTGGGTTATCCCTTTGTGACACTGGAGCAGGGCAAATGACAAGACAGATATAGAATCATAGAATCGTTAAGGTTGG
>NW_009207311.1:428-9156 GCF_000690835.1 Fulmarus glacialis | reverse complement strand
ATCTGGGACCTCCCCAGTTAACCAGGACATCCTAACAGAGCTGACAATTATGACTAAGGACGTATAAAAGACCAGTCCCCATCTAGAGCACTTTTGGGGGATTAAGTGGATATCCTAGGGCACCTGTGTAGCCGCATTTAGTTGTCTTTATTCAGCATATATAGCTGGAGTTTAATTTCCCTCTATGTTAAAAATGGCTTTTCTGAACATGAAAATTAAGAAAATTATTTCCTATTTCTTTATTTTTCAGAAAACTGGAAGACTCAAATAGCATGTAGAAGTAAATTAATAAATTGAGAATTTTAGCCTTAAGATTTGATGACATATACATTCATATTCCATATTGTTTCAAGTTTAAGACCAAATAATGTCAGTAAGAGGGCTCGTGTAACTTAGAAAGGGAAATAGAATCTTATGCTAATGTTTAATTTTCATAATCAATGGGAAAAAAAGACAAGTGAGGTAATGAACGATAGATTTCAGAAGTAAGTTACACTCCTTTTCATATAATTTTTCTTAGTTTACACATCAAACAGAGCACTACAATCTGCCAAACAATCTCATGTTACTGCAGTGTGATTGAGTGGGTGGCCAGGACTGGGACAAGTACAGTATTGTATAAACATTGGTTAGCTCAGCTCTTGGGTTGCCTTTTGATCTGAACTAGCTAGCCCAACAAGACTCAGTGTAATTCTAGAGATAGATCACTGCAAACATCACTTTCAAAAGGCAACATTAGTGAAACTGCACTTGATGTTGGATTCTCCACCTCACAAAATCTTTAAAACTGTATTCCAACACCAAATCCTTTCTAAATTTTTCACTAAAGCTCCATTTGCACAACCCCAGGAATCTGCTGTCATAACAGAGGGGGCATTTTGCTGTGAGAACACAGTTGCTGGTCTTTGAAGAGCAGGGAACAGAAACTATAAAATACTCTAGTACTTTGAGGTCCTAAGTCAAAAGGAAAAATAGTCTGGGAGGAAGATTAAATTGGAGGAAATAGAGATCAGGATCCACGAGAGCCTGCAAAAGATTAAAGCTTTCTTACATAAAGTATCTTTATAAAGAGAACAACTACTACAGATAGAGATTAACTAGAACATCTTAATTAAAATATCATGATTATTTGGCTAGGGATTTAATTAGAACAACTATTGCTACGGAAAGAAATCGGGAAAATCAATTAAGGTTAGAAGCAAACAGAAACCTATAAAACCCCTAAAAAATAGTACATGAAATCCATGAAAGGGATGGTTAAAACTGAACTCTGTATTTAATTCAGACAACAACAGTGAACTCAGACTTTTGTGCAAGATGCTGAGTACCAAGCTTGTATTGCCCCACTGAACTGCGTAGTCACATTGTGGATGTGACCTTAAATATATTTAGAAAGGAATGTATTTGCAAATGTTAAGTTCAATCATTTTATCTTAGGTACAAATTAGAAAATTTAGAACTGGTAAAAAATCATGGGTCTAATCTCTGTAGCACTGACCAAAATTTTTTACCTAGGAAAACAAAAACAACTTACCTGTAAGTTAACTGTAAACCTTGTTTTTTTTTCTATCATGGAAATTATGCTTTCAATTTTTCAGCTCTTGTTTTTCTTTTGAAAGATTATAGAATACTACAAGTAATATTTAGAGGCAAATTACTTATTCGTTGTATAGCTTCTCCAGATTTATTCTTAGTTTGGATCTGGTTGTCTTATGGTTCTGAAGTTGGTTACACCGAACTAATTGCCCTGGACAAATTACCCAAAGCATATTACAGTATGCTTTAGTGCATTTAGTATTTTACAGCTCACCTTTCCCAAATAAGAGGTCCTTAATTTTACAAAGCATTTACTTAGATGATCTACTAGAATCTGAGTTTGTTGACTTTCAAAACAGTTCGTCAAGTCTTCAGTGTAGCCAGGTTGAGGATGTGGATTTTATTTTATTTTTTTTTAATGGTTCATTTTAATTTTTTCCTTTGTATTAGGTATTTTTATTTCAGCACCATTTAATAGATGAGCAAATTGAGAATATGTAATTTAATAGGTACAGACTTTATTAATATTTTTTAATGCTGGTAGAGGATGTAAAAACAGTTCTAGAAGTGGATGAAATGTTAATAAAATGCTTTGAAGTAGTGCCCTACATAATTGGTGCACATTATTATTCTCAGTATTCTGTATTTTCAAGCTATGAAAAGGCTCATTGCTGTACTTAATTTCATAGAAGAACAATCTATTTTCAGATTTATTTGTAACTCCAAAGTTTTAGCAAAGAAATATAGTAATTTCAAAGTGAACAAAGAGACATCTTGATCTTTGGAACTGATAAACGCAGGGTACTTCCCTACTACTGTCTTGGAATAGCTTCAGGCTTCCTGGTCTGCTCTGAGTACATGTCCTGGCCTTGTCCTGATCTTATTGGGATGAGACACAGGCATACATCAACATTCCTTCCTCTTTCCCCCTAAGTCTTGAATTGAGCACAAATAAAAGCTGGAGGTTATGAACATGACAAGATCTACCACCGCTCCAGCTCATCTCCCTGTCTGGAAAGTCCAGTTACATTCTGCAGTTTCCTAAAACTGTGTGTGTGCACTTCCTTATAAAAAATGTCCGAAAGTGCAGATATCGCCAGAAAACAATTGCCAAACCTTAGAATTTATAATATTATTATACACTTCAAAACAAAACCTATTTCTGGTTTTAGGTGTTTAAAAGTGACTCCAGTAGAAATTAATGTAGATTTGAAACGGAAGAACCAGAAACCATTTTCTAAATCTTCTTCATGATCTTCACAAATCAATAAGTACAAAGATACTTAAGTCCCTATTGAAGTGACTTATTTGTGTGAATATGCTTTTTTTGGTCTTTCATGACAGTAAGACATTTGAGTAGCACCATTAATTAGCATAGGTCACCATCTAATATCTCTGGTTTAAAAAAAAAGGTCATCTGATGGAAACAAGTTATTCTTTTTGATTTGATTCTTCTTAGTTTGAGTTGAATTTACTGCAATAAAATAACCCCCAAATTACTTACTCCATCAGACTCCTATGAGAGTGTATTGCTGATCACCCCAGCATACAGATAACCTTCTAGCCAACAGAGCTGATCTATAATTACTAATTTTTTTCATTGTTATTTTCTATGCCTGCTAGTAGAATTGTAACAATGCCTGCTGGCTGAAAAATTAACCAGCTGGACCCTTTCACATCTGTTTCTCAGTAGGCTAATGAGAAAATGGGTCTGACATCCTCACATTTTTTTTTCTTGCTGAGCAGTCCCAGCAGTGGGAGAAAAAGAAAATGCAACCTTCTGCAGCCATTTCATTCCATTTTCCTGAACTTTGTTATAGACGTATGGCAAGGTAGAGTAGATATTACTTCCAAGTACACAAAATATTACATTCATTTGAATGCAAGTTCCTGCTTCTAGCAGAATTTATGGAAACAAACTGAAAATTGACAATATACTAACCAATGCTAACAATAGCAGTACATCCCTCCTTTGACTTTTCTTTATGTAATGCATAGAATTGAAATGAATACAAGGCTGTTATTCCTATTCTCCCCTTCATGAGTCATAAAAAAATTGACTGACCTTTTCTATGCCAGTAATTCCAACTATCATTGGATATTTATATGTCACTTTGTTCTGTTAGTGAGCACAGTCAATGTAAGATAGACATATAGTTTCATAGTTCTGACACCAATTAGGAGACTCAGAGAAAAAGGGTAAACAAAGAAAATAAGATGCAGGGAAGGATTTAAATGCCAAACCTCAATTTTATTACTGTAGTGATGAGACAACTATTTAATACTCATGTGCAACACACAAAATATGTATTAGGATTCAGTAACAAATATTTTATCACATTGCAACAATTTGGAATGACTGCTACTCAACCTCTCTTATGACTGAAAAAAAATGTGTTTTCACTGCGGTCCCTGAATACAAGAAAGACCTCAGCTACCGCAAGTCTCAGTGCACTCAATGCGGTTTACCAGTTTCTTCTAGGAACTGGTTTCTTGCATTGGGACTGATATTCCTGCTTGTCACCCACTTTATGCATTGGGACTCACCTCTGTCCTACATTCAACTGCTGCTACTGAATCTTAAACTTAACCTCAGAACAAGGAAGATAAAAAGGGCTGTAACCTTTTTACTACCTATCCTGGGATAAAAGTTCTTGCCTGTCTTGTTGGACTGACAGTTCTGGGACAAAATGGAAGTTAAAAAAGCTGAGTTCTAGCAGTTGCAATGATCAGTTCTCTAGCACTCTAATCTTATGGCAGTTCAGCAGTATTCTAAATATTATATGATCCTCATATATTATACAAACCTTCTCTTTCTTTATTTAATCTTTTAGTATAGTAATTTCTTTCCTGCTTCGGTCATGTGATTTTTCTATAAGTCATCATCATCTCCCTTAATTCCTTAAACTGTTCTGTTTCTAACTTTGATTTGATCCACTTTTAAGCTGGAACTAAACTCTAACATACTTAAAGTTGGCCTTGTGCCTTATTTAATTAATTTCTCGTTCCATTTTTAACAAATTGGAAAAGTAGATGTCTTCACTGTTTCCAGTAAGATAGCTATGAGAGTAGATCATTTTTTATCTGAAATAGTTGTCTTCAGGTGATAACCGTAGGTGAGTTGTAGCTACACAGCTCAGAAAAATTTAGAAGACCAACCTGAGAAAGGTTTCCTGTAAAAACTGTTTTAGAATCTGTAGAAAAGAATTTCCAAGTGATTTATTATAGACAGGTCTACTTTGTCAGAAGAACAACAAGCCCTTGCATATGACAATTTTATGTCAGGACAAGAGAAGAATCTTTGCTGGCTGTTTAATGAAGTAGGTTTTTTAATGGGGACTACAAGACAAAAAACTATCATGACTACTCTTTAGCCAGTAAAGAGAAACCTTGCAGAAAAAGAATAAAGAAATGTTTGGTTTTGTCTTCTATGTTCCCCATTCCTAAGCTATTAAATATTTAACTGACATCTTGGTAACATAATGTTCTGCTGCATTTGAGACTTGTGGAGGTAAAGAGTGGGCCTTGGATTTATAAAGATAGTTAGATGCATATCTCCTGTTGGTTCAGAGGAAGGTTCTTCACCTAGGTAATTTGTTCTAAATGAGTAAAGAAACGAGCTACAGGTCTCTGCTTGGTCTTACATCATTTCAGTATGGGACTGTTCATAGACAAAGTAATTTGCCACATCTTCTACATGCAGGTTGTGCCTTAAAAGCTCAAAAAAACTACTCAGTATGTACAGGAATGGTGTTTGTTGGTTTAGAGGTTTTGTATTCACAGCAAAGAATGTAAAAGTGTACAAAACATCTCAGAATGGCCTGACATCAGGAAGTGTGTAGAAATAACTTCTTTCTAGGGGAAAGTCTTATGAATATATTTAGAGTCAGAATAAAAAATGTTTCCTGTACAGATACCTTTTTTACTGGCAAAATACTCATTAGTCATGTAAGATTTTAGGCAAGTTTATTGACGTTTGTATCTCCATGTGAAACACGAGTTTTGAATTGGCATTCAAACTAGCAAAATATCTATAATCATTTGGCATAGCCACCATGTGTTCTTTTGATCTCCTACTTTTTTCATGCTACACTAAAACATTTCCAAACCCACAGTTCATTTTAATCACCATAATTATCATTTTATCCCTTTTCAGTGGATCATATTTTAAGAAGAAGAGGAATGTGAGCCAGGGGTTAAGTTTCTGCTCCAGAAAATAAAGGCTGCAGAGACCTCAAAATGTTTCCTTCCTCTGTCTCGGATTTCCCGCACAAACGTCGGGCTAGACCAAGATTAAATATTATGCTCTGTGTTGTTCTCTGTACCCTTCCTGATGACACACATGATTTGTTGTCTTTGTTTCCTGCCACTGCGGGCAGATTTCAGAGCACTGCCTCTGCTGGGGTCCAAAATCTCTTTCCCCAGTTGCAGCTGGGATCTGATTTCATCACCACATGGTATTTTTTTAGTAACTTTTTGTTATTGTTTTCCCTAAATGTACTGATTTATGTTTATTCATGCTGAAGTTTAGTTGAAAAAGCCTAGACTCATTCATAGAACGGGAGATTATATTGGTCACTCTTTTTGACAGAGTGGTGATAGTGATGCTGAAATTACTGTTGTCTCACTGTAGCTCTTTTTGATGATAGGTTACACACACATTGGTCACCAGTTCTGCAGTTTCATGTCTGATGATTGTCAGATATCTCAGGCAGATGCTGTGCAGCCCTGATGACTTACTGTCATCTAACTTCTCTGTTTGACCAAATGCTTTCCATGTATTTCAAACCGATCTAGCTTCTCTGACCTACCTTCTAGGAAGGGTATGACAGTGATGGGAATATACATAACAAAAGACCAATCCAAAGAACCTACAGAGCCTTTCTTCTATGACCTTTTAATCTCTAACTGTCATTTGTACAGTACAGCAATTGGAAGAATTATTACTTGTAAGCTATTACGAACTGCTGTCCAATTCAAATTGAAATTCCCTTTAAACTAGGAAAATTGAACATAGCTGAGCTCTGTTTTTTCAGGTTTGGTTGTTGTTTTGTTTTGTTTTGGTTTTTTAATTTGGAAAAATAGTACAAGCATTCTTTAAACAAATTTGAGCGCTTCAGCTTTTGACAACAGAACTCTACTGCTACCCCTTACTCATTAACCATCCACATTCATCTCCTTTTGAATGAAGATGCTTATGCTAATCTTAAAAAAATGCCCAGCAAAAATGTTTACAGAACTGAAGATAAGACTGTACAAATATTACAGTAATTTAAACAACAAAAACTTTAATGGCTATTATAATTTATTTGCCACTTTAAATTTAATTACTAATTATTATTTAATTATAATGCAGAGGTACTGACTGGGGAAAAAAAAAAAAAGATGTTTTTCTGTGAGAACCCTGATTAATAGTTAACTATTATTGATATAGTTCTTTCAATACTGATATATATAAAAAAGACTCCAAAACTTGGTATTTACTTTTTTTTTTCCTTTTTTTTTTTCTTCCCTACTGGCAGTTTTGCTATGGGACTGCAAGAAGTTAAGCTCTTTGCTTAAGCAACTGCTTCCATTAAGATAAGAAGCATAATACTGCACTTGGGCTCTGCCTCTACTGTTGAGGTGGTAAATGAGTTTAATAACACTGGCCAAGCCATTTTTCTCTTTATGCCTCACTCCACCCATCTCTAAAAGATAGATAAGTTACTGTCTTTCTATATAAAGCATACAGATACTTACTAAATGGAAACTGTCGTCAGTACTGCATAGAATATAATTTAAATCCTTAGCACAAAAAGCAGCAAAAATAGCACTTTCTTGTAAGAAAGCCACACCAAATATACTAGGACAGGTTTTATGTATAAATTTTATTTCTCTGTAAGTGATTGAAGGGAATTTGGCATTGTCTCCATTTGTTAGAAAGAAAAGAAGCTGGGATTGGTGGGAACTTCACTATAAGGGAAACCTAAGAATTCTAAGTGTGGAGTTAGAACAGTAGCAAATCATTTTCTGATGAGCAGTGCACTTTTATTTGTCCAGGAAACTGGGAATTAATGTTGGTTTGAACAATTCTATCATTTCCAGTACTCGGATGAGGCTTTGTGCAAGTGTAGCTTAGACTTATAGGCCAATCTCTCTTGCTCTGGCCATAGATCTGAAAGGTTTCATAAAATGTTGGAAGACAGACATCAAATAAAAAAGAAAACTGCATTTCATCTAGGAAAAGGTGAACTGAATGTATATTCTATTTAGGGCATGGTTCACTTCATTATGGCAGAACAACTCACTTCCTGCTGTCAAGTCCTCCGTTTCATAAAGAAAGGACAGATAGCAGTCTGGCATCATACTGCAGTGCAGCGTACTGAGCAGAGTGCCTTGTCTGTACTCCCTAGCACACCAGGATATAATTCCATATTGGTATCCTTCTTGCCAGAGCAGCAGAGACAGTTCAATGAGTTTGGGTGTTACTAGTTTGCCTTCAATTAGGTTGCTTCACACATTGGATGAATGTCAAAGCACCAGTATTTAGTAGAATGTTTGTGTTTGAAAAGAAGTTATTTAAGCAGAGCTGGAAACGTGAGCTGTGATGCACAGTGAAGTAGCTAATCTGCTTTGGTGCTAAGTTTGGCTGCTGTTATACTGGTTAAGAAAATAAGCGCAAACAATGGTGTAGTACTGTCCTGGTTCCGGCTGGGACAGAGTTAACTTTCTTCCCAGTAGCTTGGGGGGTGTGCTGTGTTTTGGGTTTGGTATGAAAGGAGCGTTAATGGCCCATTGATGCTTTGGGTGTTGCTGGGTGATGCTTGCACCGGGGGCGGGGGAGCACCACCGGGTGGTGGACCCAGATGGCCAATGGGGGTATTCTATACAATGTGACATCATGCTCAGTATAAAAACCAGGAGTGTGGGGTGGGCTTGCCCCCCCATTTGTGACATGCGGTCCGAGGTCGGTGAGCAGTTGTATTGTGCATCGCCTGCTTTGTATATTCTGTTGTTGTTGTTCTCACTGTTACTATTACTGTTCTATTTTGTCTTATTTCAATTATTAAACTCTTTCATCTCAACCCGGGAATTTTCCTACTTGTGCCCTCCCGATTCTGTCCCCCATCCCACTGGAGGGGGGAGTGAGCGAGCAGCTGCGTGGGTTTTATTTGCTGGCTGGGGTTAAACCCCGCCAGTACTTTTTGGC
>NW_009207311.1:0-200 GCF_000690835.1 Fulmarus glacialis | reverse complement strand
ATTTCGGGTACACGAGTTGCAAGGAAAAACAACCACAAAAGGGGGTTCTTCCAGGAAAACTGCTGCTCCAGTCTCCAGTGACCAGCTCCCCAGACAAAGCAGAAGGGCTGATTCCACTTCTGACCTTAATAAAGGGACTTCTGATTCATATTTACAAGGAGTGGATAGTGGATATGATGACCAGGACTAGAGGGGCCCTG
>NW_009207310.1:1995-34485 GCF_000690835.1 Fulmarus glacialis | reverse complement strand
CTGAAACAAATTAATTTTAATTAATTCTAAATTAATTCTTGGCATCCACTTAAAGAATGGTAACAGTAACTTGGGCTTGTCTACTATCATTGGTGCTAATTCCTACTAGCTACGGTACATGGTGTGCTGTGGTGCCTCAGACATTGCTAAATAGATGACTTGGCATATTCATACCTATGTAGAAACCTGCTTCCTACTGAAGCCTGAGCCCATCCATGTAACCTAATTCTCTGCAGATTTAGTGCCTGACAGCCCAAGGCTTGTGCTTGATGATCCCTAGCTTTGCTTCTGGGTCCATCTTGTTGAAAGACAATTTATTTTCCTCTTGCCCAGGTGTCGGGTGCATGGCACAGGTAGCTGTAATTGCTAGATCCCACAACCAAACTGCCAGCTTTCAGTGGGTCTCTTCGGTGAGCCTATTTCTTCTTGGCTGGCTGGCATCCAGGTGTTACTGATCATTTGACAGAGAAGCAGCAGTTAACATCAGTGCAACATGAGATATCAGCAAGGAGATAAGTTCCTGCTGTGTGACAGAGGAAGGGAGAACGGCAACGGCTCTTTGCAGAACAGCAGAAGATTGGCTACAGATAGAGCAATGACCAAGTATGTGTTTGTTGAAAAATTTTTCTGAATTTCCTTTTTGTTCAGAAAAGGATTGTTCGTGAGGGCTTGGAAGGACTGTTACGGAGCCCTGAGATGACCGGCAGATGAAGCCAGTGTGTTGCAAATAGTGTTTCTGTGGCAGTCCACTGGTGCTACAGCTCTTCTCTTTGGGACAGAATCATGGTTTCGAGACTCTGACAGTTAGCTAGCCACTGGTGTTACTGCCCAGGGCTGTTGTGATGGATGTCTGAGTTGCAGTATATTTCTTATTTGTTGTCAGATTTTCTAGCCCTCACCAGGTTATTGTTAGTTTTGAACACATGATAATCTGGAACTGAATCGAGGCAATTGTTGGATCTGATATTGTAAGTAGAGCCATGAAAATGCAGCAGAAGTTAACAAAATTCAAGGGCACACAAGCACCAGAAAGCTTTAGTTCAAACACTTCTATTATTGCAGCTTGCAGTTGGGTGTTTCGGTAGACTTTCCCACTGGTCATTCTGCTGGAAGAGATGGTCAAAATATGTGATTTCTGTGAGAAATTTCATATGGGATAAAACCATTTATTTTTAATTTCTCACAAAGCAGAAATTCAAAGAGAAATTCATTTTGAAAACAGAAGAAAAAAAAAGAGCAAAAAAAGAAAGATGTGTGGTCTTTGAATGGTTGACATCTTGGCCTGTCTTGGAAAACTTCAAATTTCTCACAGAAACACTCTGAGCTACAATCAAGCAGTCATCAGAGTCTTGGAGGTGCTAAATGACAAACTATTCATTATCTGTAGGAGTAATGTTTTCTTACCAGGACTCAAGGGTGGTCTGAATTTCTCTTTTAAACTTAACAATCTGTACTGTAAAACCTGAAAAATTGTGTTCTGTTTGGTGACATTGGCACAAAATATAAAGGAATTTTAAAAATAAATTTTAGGCATTAGAAACATGTAAAAGAAAAAAGGATAATATTTACCTATATTACCAAAGGTGACTAATTTTACTATTTTTTAAAATGTAGCTTAAAAACATTTGATCCACAAGAATGTTCTTCAATGTTCTTCAATGTAATGAACAGAGGAAGTGATTAGAAAAGGTTTTCCATCGTGTTACTGTTCTTCTGTTACTGTTCCTACAAAACACATCATAACATATTAGGGGAACAATACATGCAACCAGTGAATGCACATGATAAATTAAAAAAGATTGCTGTTAAAATATTAAGTAAAGTGTTATCCAAAATCAACGGGATTTTTTTGCCCTAGACTTCTGTGATTTACCTATTCATTGCCACAGCATAAGAGTAGCTGAGTTGGTAAGTCTAATGGCTTGTTCTCTTTTCTGAGACAACATTTGTGTAGGCAATAAAAAGGAAGACTGAAAACACCTTTCTGAATGTGAATTTGTAAATGAGAAAAAGTAACAGAAAAAATCATGAGCTTATTTTAACATTTGACCCTGTAGTCAAATTTTAAACAATTGGGTGCTGCTGATAAAAAGAGAACTATAAAGAAGGAATTAAAATTGCTACTGTGTTTGCAAATATCTGCATTGTACAAATTCTTTTATGCTCCCTGTATATGTTTGGGTATGCACGTATGAAATATAACACTTCTATAAGTATTTACAACCACATACTTTTTTTTTTCTTGGTTAAGATACTTTCAAAAGTTTTTATAGTAGTAAAAAGTGAGACCTAAAAGAACTGTAGATATTTTGTAACCAACCTTTACCATATACTACTAATTACATACAGCAGCATGAAACAAGAGAAAAAATATTAATAATAACATTAATAATGAAATAATATCATCCATCAAAATACTGTATTAGCTTAATTACTGAGGGAATCTCTTTCAGAAAGTCCTTCTTTGCATCCCTGCCTTATTTCCAAGAATGTATTCTGACCTGTCTCTCAACACCCAGTGAATGAAGAACTTTGTGTGAGCACCTGTCCTGAGGACCTGAGCTCTCAGCTGTGGTTGTCCTGTGTGTAGTAGTTTAAAAGCAAAGAGTGACCAAAATTAGAGACCAGGAACAGTAATTGTACATTGCTCTTTGGTGAGTCCTCTGAATTGACTGACAGACTTATAATGAAAATATTACATACAGAGAAATAATATTATGTATAACTCTTCTACTCCCATTCAGTCTTCATCTCAGTTTATTTCTTCACTGAAACACTGAGTTAATAGCTGTCTTTTCAGAATTTTAAAGAAAGCACTATACCGAGTTATTTATGAAAAGCTCTGGGGAGAAGATGTTAATAGTTCCCAGGAAAATTTTGGAACATAAATTGCCATAAATTTTGTAAATAAAAGTTGTGCTAGTGTAAATAATATTAAAATTTTATTTCATAGTAAATCTGATGTTGTTTCTTATTTTAAGAGCCTTATTTTAATGAGGCTTCAAGATACTTTTAGCATAAATTTATAAATATATATTGAAAAATTTACCACAAGTATATAAATATATTCCTCTTGTTCCTCTGTTCGGAAAGGATGCTAGTTTTATAGTCTCATGGGCAATATGATCTTTTTCATTTGAGCAAAACTATATCTGTTCTTGGTCACCAAACAAACAATATGAAGTTCTGCAGAGGTCATTAACCTTTCAGCTCTTTTAGTTAATTAGCGGTCGGTCTCTTCAGTTACTAGCAGACAGAAATCTATCCGTAATGCAAAAGATGGGGGCTATCCCTTACCTCAAATAGATTTTGGTCTTTTTTACTTGGCTAGTGTCTGCAAGTTTTTCTTGAACTCATAAATTCCTTCACCATGCCACTGGCTGAGGTCTTGCCGTGAACTACAAGAGGTGCAGGCAGATTTGCTGTATGGAGAATGTTCCATACTGTTCATGTTCTATACTGAGCAAACTAATAACTGGTACAATTTTTTTTCTCACTTTTCTGGACCTTTCTTTCTAACATACCTAATCTCCACACTTTGCACACTGCCTCAGAGCTTTAATAACCTTTTACATCTTTCCCTTCTTCTTCTTTCTTCCTTTGGGCCAAAACAAGTCAAATGCTGCTACACAAAACCTTTGTGAAACAAAAATTTGGTTGCTGTTCACTTGGAGTCATACGTCTGCAGGTATCTATAACAGCCTGTTTTACAAGTACAGAGTCTGTGCTGCGTGACAACAGTGAGCTATGTAACCTGACATGCCTGCTTTTCAAAATGGAGCTGCGCGTAAATGGCTAAGTTAAAATTTAACTGTTGACCTCTTTGTACAAATTTGGGATCAGTGAAAAAAAAATCAGATTATATGAAACTGGTGAAAAATTCTGTTAATTATACTGATCAAAAGGTCTTGTCATTAGGTTAGAGTTGTTTCCACTCACAAAGGAATTATAAATTATGGTTTTCTATCCTGACACCTACATTTTTTACACATTATATGTCACCCCTTTCAATCACATTGTGTTTTTTCTGCCACTACTTTTGCTCCATGATATCAGTTCTTTAAAATCCAGAACTATGCTGATGTAGACATCAGATGGTAGACCTGAATGTTTCATCACGAGCTTAAATGAAGACACCAACATTTCAAAGCAGAGGTGGCGATACATATCTTAAATACAATGGGTAGCTATGCAGTCTATGTGAAAATAATTCTATACATATGTGAAGTTCTATATAGTGGGAAAAAAAAAGAAGGAAAAAGTTTGCCCAGTTTATAAAGAAATAATTCAAAATGGACTGTCAATTTGTTGTCTTTGTTAATGATAAATTTGTTAAATTATTTATCGTCCAGATGGTGCCTTTAGTCTTGTATCCATCAAATCCCATTCATACATCCAGAATGGAAACAATGAATGGAGCCTCTCTAGTTTAAAATCTAGTACAGGATTCAAAAACCTCTTTCTGGTCTAGATGGAGGATCTGAAATTAAATTTAAACTAAACTGAAATTCTACAATTTGCATAAATGACGTTCAACTTTTTTATCTCCATCTGCATGTACTGTATTTCATGGCTACAATTTCAAAATGCTGATAAACACAGATACATTTGTCAATATCCATAAGAGCTATACTTTGTGATGAATTTATCAAAAATAACATTTCTTACTTGCTTATTTCTGCCTAATTTATATAAAAGCCTATGACTGTATGCAGATGGGATTACAGGAATAAAATTAAAAAGGTAAGGAAGAGTTGTTCTTAGTATGAAAATTAAAGAAAAATTAAGTGGTAAACTTAGTGTAGTAGAATAACATGAAAGTGATTATTTTCAATTTATTGTGAAGGATACTTACACAGTCTGAGTAAAATAAAATAAAATTCAAACTCAGAAAGTGATAAAGAGGCATAAAGATGATCTGGAATTTAATACAAAAGTCATCCTAACACTACTTTTGAGAGTTGTTTACACTGTCTTTGCTAACCCTGTTGTATCTGAAGTGCTTGGTAACAACTAACTGCTAGCAAACAACACGAGAACATTTTCTGAAGAAGCTAGCCTCAGAGGATGAAGTCATGAACTTGTTTAAATCTATGGAAAAATATCTTTTGACTATGGGAAGGCCAAGATTCAGGCTTGATGTTTTAAATATGTCCATCCTGATTAAATGTTAAAGGGTAAATGGAGTGCTAGCAGGAGGCCTGATCATATAGTCATAAATATTTAGGTAGTCCATTCCACTTCCCATCAAAGGATGAAAAAATGACACAGAAGGACAAAACTAGTCAGTAATGAAAGTCCATCTGTTTCTAAAGTGCCAGAAGGTTACATGAGATTTTTTCCCAAAGGAACCAGAGAATATAGCTCAGATATATATGTAAAAACTCATAACAACTCAGCCAAGCAAAGCTTTCAAAAACTCACTAATTTTCTTATATATTTGTCATACTCATGGATGATAAATTCTGCCCCAATTAACATAAATTTGCAACCTTATATGCAATATTAGTTTTAAATATATGAATATAATAGATTTCTACGTATGCTTTAGAAGCGTCCCAACACTATGTGTTATGACCAGCAAATTACGATTTTGTTGGCACAAGAAAATACAGAAGCACATTTGAAATTGTATTTCAATGTAAGTTTCAGAGCATGGCAAAAATAGAAATAGGGAAAGGAAAGAAAATTTTAAAAATGTGTGATATGACAATATAATTCTTGCAATGTGTGGGGAAGAAAAATTCCACCATTGTACATGAAAATATATTTTTCACCTGCTGAGAAAAACAACAAAAAAAAAGAAACTGATGTTTATCTGAGATGAATACATACAAAATTGGCCTGCACTCAGCGTTTCCTTGATACGATAAATTTTTGCTTTTCTGAATTAAGCATTATACGCAACCTTTTATTTTGACTGATTGTCATAATTTGGGATAAAATATGAAATTCAGTTAACATATGTTAATCCCCAAATGCCTATTTTGGGAGTTTCATTTATATGATTTAATGATGCACATATGGAAAAGTACTGCTCATATGTTTGAATTTTGATCAAGAGACAAAAGATGACTTGCAGTTATAGAAAACTTAACTTATGAAAAGCAATGTTTCCCCATGTTTGTTCGATTTGCTTCCTGGGAGTGAGGTTATTGATATAAATATCTGCACCCAATCTGATAATGCAGTACCTCTCCAATTGTGGTGATCCCTTAACAACCCTTTGGGTGACTGTCCTCACTCAGGGCTATAATTTGCTTTATAATCTAGCTGCCATTATTTCTCACAGCAAGCATTTTCTCCAGATTTGATTCCAGCTCCTGACAATCCTGTATTTCTTTTGAATAAACTAGTCTGGTCATTCTGGACTGTTTCATCATAATCAAAGATGAGCAAAGAAATTTATTGTGTGCATGCCCCGTGGTTTAGTATTTTAGATACATTAAATGGGACATTTACTAAATCTCCTCAGTGAAATGACTAAAATTTAAGCAAATAATTAAACCACCTACCATTATAATGTATTCTTTTTCTTCAAATTACTTTCCTTCGAGTTAGAAGAAGTGCAAAGGATTTTGGCTTTTTCCTTCTTGATGACATAGAGCTTTACATTTTATTGTAACTGCTTCTGAGCAAGTTGTTTTCTAATGTGAAAAGAACCTTTGCTGCGTGATTTAAATTATTATTTGGTTTGAAATCAGTAAGTTCCTTACCTCTGCACAGAATATAATTTTAAATAACATTCAATTCATACTTATCTTTTACTGTGTGTCAATAGTGTTGCATTGCTTCCACTTTTCAGCTGAAATGCTACGTATTGTCCTTGCTCTGTGGCAGGTCATCCAGCAAGTTTGGAATCCGGGGAGGAGGGATGTGAAGGGAATATTATATAGCTTTCAGTCAATAAAGGCAAAGACAGGAAAAGGGAAGCGGTGAGGGAGCTGATGTAACCAGAATGCTTTCTTTGATAACTGACACATCTGGTTGATTGCATTTATAAGTAACATATATGCATGCAAACATATATGTATGAACTAGTTGTAAAGGGCTCATTATCTGAGCATTTTTTCATCCTTTCTATATACAAACTCACTCATATGTAAGTGGAACTCATTAGAAATAATCCAGGGTGCAAGAAATATTTTTGAAATACATTTAGTGGTATCTATCACAATTATACTCACTTTTTTAAGAACAGATGTTCTTTCATTAACAAGTAGGGAGAAAAATGCTCTTCAGAAGGAATAATTTTAACCCACTCACTGCATATTTCAATACGGTTTTATAACATTAGTCTTTGACAGTGTAAGAATTGGGAACAAAGGATTGTGCCTGATATGAAGAACTTGTATTTAACTTTTCAGTATCATGTCTGCTCTCATGGAGAGATTTTTAAAGTCATAGAGAGTTAATACCATGGTTCAAAAGAGAAACCTGTAAAATATTTTGTCGTCATCTTTCATGGTTGGATATGTTTCATTCTTGCATACTTAAGTACATCAATATATAGGAAAGGACTAATTATGAATAAAATGTATGTTTGATGATTTATTAGACATATTTTGTACAGCTGGAATTCAAAAAGATTTTCAGTGTAGTATAATGATATCCAGACTTCATTCACTCTAGTTTTTGACATGAAACAGTGACTGAAGAATCAGTTTTGAGTTAAAAAGTACAGAAGACTTTTACGTGATTTTGTGTAGCTGACACATACACAGACATTTAAACCTCTCTAGTAATATTTACATGTAATATTTAAGCCTGTTTATAAAAGATGCTGAGCATCTTGAACATCTCTGTCTCAGTATTTTCCTGAAGTGCCTCAAAAAACCCAGGTCTTGAAAAATAATTCCTAGTTGTAGGTGTCTGATTTCTCATCTGAAGTCCCAGGAGATTATGATATTTGTTTCGACGTGTTTGCCCAGCTGGTTCTCAAACTGGAGTGCACAAGGGTCACATTCCACATTTTTGTCTTGGACAGACTGGATTTCACATTTTTATGCAGTTACTTTGGAAACTTACAGTAAATTCAGCTTTCAAGGGAAAAATTGGATTGGATTTTTATTGCACTGGCCCAAAGCTGTGGTGCATCACAGATGCGGTGAGTCTAGGAGATGCCTCTGGATGCTTCAGCTGTAAGGTGCGGGCTCACCGCAGCCGTAAGTACCTACACGAGAGGGCTCGTGCATCATGACACTACTGCACAGGGAACGTGCTCATGAGCTCCAGGTATGCCATGGCCAGGCTGGGTCTACTGCATGGGCAGCAGCTGAGCTGCAGGTGTTCAGGGGTAGAGAGGCATCAACTGGTCCAGAAATCCAGGAGAAGCTTAACTTGCCAGAGAAAACTGAACGCATTTGGAAGAAACTGCTTGAAATGGCTTGGATTTTCCTGTTCTGGATTAGTAGGAAATCCAGCTAAAAAGAAAAAGAAATGTAAATGCTGCAAAGTAGTTGGGAAATTCAACCAAATGAACGTTCAGTATATAAGCTTATTGGTCAGATTAGTAAATCCCAACTGATTCATTATTAACATGTATTTCTAAGCTGTATTTTTTTTTTTTTTTTTCTAAATTTAAAGGGATTTTTGTGACTACTTCAAGTCAGCTGTTGAAATTCAGTTTGTTAGGTGCTGTTATGTAATTTAGTTGGTATTGTCTCTTTACACTTATTAAATGATTTCGAGAGAAGCTAAAAGAATGCAAACATTGAATTTCGTATATTGAAAATGTAATAGGATCCAAAATAGAAATATCTAAATACTCAGACTTTGCTTTCCATCCCCAGTGAGGTGGCAATTTCTGTTTACCTGTAATATCAGTTACAGATGGGAAAGAAATTGCCATAAGCAGCTTACAGTCTTTCATTGATGCATCTCTTCTGAACAGCAGTGACTACATTTTCGGAAGCAAGAAATGATTCAGAAATTGTCATTATCCAGATGATGTAAAATAAAAGAAGAGTTAGAAGCCCCAATTCAGTTGCAAATTTCCTACTGAGTCCCAATTTATTTTGTTTCAGAAGCCTTCAAAATCCAGCACCTGAGCATTTATATTGGGAATCTTTGCTTATTGTATTTATTTAGTAAATGTGGCTGTTGGGAGTTTACCTTATTCATCTGCGTGGGGTTTTGTTTTCATTTTTAAAAAATATGAATTAAGTTGTCCAAAGAACAAAAGCCTTAGGGGAAAATAAAGAAGACAGCAAGGGGTTCACTTTTCATACAGCTTCCTCTGGCAGCAGTAAGAAACTGTATTTTCTCAAAACTAAACCTTTGTCAATATATTAGAAATAAGAATGTGAGTCACTGTGCAGCAGTGTAATTTTGTTTGCTTTTATATTAGTCTTGGTTTTGTAGTAAATTAGTGTAAGTCTACTAATAACAGACTAATGAAGACTTTTTTTTTTTTTAATCAATGTAGCCAAGGAAAACAGCCTTGAAAGTAAATTCAGTTTTAACTGATAGACATTTATGTACAAAAACTGTATAAAATAACCTTGAAAGCAGACTGTCATGTTTCTAACTGACTGTGAAATACAACCCCTACCTGTTAACCCCAAGCCCTGTGAATGCATATTTGACCATTTTTAATTGGATAAATTAACATAGCAATGTCAATTCAGTCTATTTTCTGAAATAAAGTATCTTTTTTGCATTGCCAATTAGCATTTCCAAGGAGAGACTTACTTTTCCAGAAATAGAAATTTTTTTCATTAGCATACATTTTCTTGTGTTTTTAGCTTGTGTCTTGTTAATTGAGTCTCCCATATTTCTTTACCAGCTTAAGGTGATGGGAAGAACCTATAAATAGAAGGAAAAAGCCTTAAAATAAGCATAAATGATATTCATCAGTAGTATATCAGGAATACCATTGGGGTCTTTTGATGGATCCAGAACACTGTCCTAAAAAGGATAAAGAAAATTAGCTGTTAATTTACTACTGTGAGCTATGTTGAAGCCATTACAATTGTTCTGTACAGAAAAAGTGAATTTTACTTGCTTCAGCACATTTTCAAATAAAATAATTATTCTATCAAAAGTGCTTGTTTGTCTAGCAATTGTCACTTATTACTTATATAAATTGAACGTATTGCAGCTTAGAAAATTGCAATACAATGCATAAGGATGATGTAGTCTACACAAGGTATGTTCTCTGCGAAGCAAATGGTAGTGCAAAAAATACAAACTTGGTGCAAAACTGGCCTGCTAAGTAATTCTTCTGGCCATCTTGCGTACATGATAATGTCAGCTCTGACATCCCACAGTCCAGTGGCTTCCGGGAGTCCACTGAGCCAGAAAGTCTTAGCTATGCCATTCTTTATATGCCTTTTTAATGCACTATAGGGGTAATGGCTTTCTTGTGTTTTTATTAATGCCTGCAGCAAAGATAAACTATTTCTCTCACATTCACAGAAAGTTGAGACAAGGGCTTTTGTTACAGCTATTTGATGCTGTTTTAGGTTTTCTTTCTGCTGCTACTTCGCTTCTGAGGCAGGGCTACAGTGTTTACAGTGTTTCAGATGCCACTTTGATGCCTCCAGGTCTCATCCCTAGAAAAGATCAGATTAGAAATGTCAGAGAGTTAATGATTGGAACTGATCATAAGTAGTTTCTTTTTCAAGGCTGAGCTGTTTGTCAAACATACCTGGCTGCTCAACTTTTTCTTAGTCTCCTATTCGAGGCACATGGCAACCGCTTTCGAGATACTTTTAAACAAGTCACGAATACAAGTAGAATTGCATAAGGTAGAAAAATAAAGACAGGGATCTGTTGATTTTTTCCTAACCTGTGTATCAAAGTGCCTAAGAAATGCTGTTAAAAAATTATCTATATTTGCTTACATACTCTTGCAGGAAATTATGTCAATTAATTCATAAGCATGCAAAACTTCACAGTACATTTCATACAGAGTATTTTTCTCCTTGTTACTCTCTATCCCCACCACCTGCTGTATAATTTAAAAATTAGGAGAATAAAATTCTGCACTGATGTTTAATCATCCATCCTAAGTCATCCAGAAGAAATGTCATATAATAAAATGTACTAAAATTATTAAAATTACCTAGTGTCTCCAGATACATAATTTCATCTGTGTAATTTTTTCTCCTCAGTTAATTTTTGGGGCAGTGCGATTGTAGCAGTAAAGGTTCTGGGATATAAAACCTGGTTTTATATTAGTTGTTTTCCCCAAATTGACATTTCTTTTTTATTATGGTTATGTAAAATTACTTACAGACCAAAAGAATTAAAGCGAAAAGAGCACACCCTCTGAAGAAGAGGAAGGAGGAAGAAAGACTGATTTGGAAAAAAAAAAAAGTTTATATCAAATAAAATGAAGCAGAACGCAAGAAGTGTAGGACGAATATGTGAAAGTTGACACATTCATTCTTTCTTCAGATCACTGAAAGATATGATGAACTTTGAAACCAAGAAACTCCCTATGTTAAAGAATAAAGTCACTGAGATGCAATACAGACACCACGCAACTGAGATATCAATAGGAGGATTTTTATACACTGCTTCATAGTGAAATTGCACATACGGTACCTATAAACAAAGATGATGATACATAGAACTTGCTTATTCAAGTTTCAAACACCTATAAGATTTGACAAAGGATGAAACTGAATTAAACTGTTACTCCACATCATCACCTCTTGACTGCCACTGCTTCTAATGATATCTTATTTAACTGCATGTTATGCTCATTAATTAGTAGTCCTACTCCAAAGGACATCTGCAGACTCAATGTAGTGAGCTTCTTACTAGTTTTAAAATGCAGAGAGATTGACTTTCTTACAACAAAGTGATTTCTCTTCCAGGAGCTTATCATCATAGGCGAGGAACTGCATATGTGTCCTGCTGATAATGCAGTTACATGGTGGAAGTTTCTGGTGTACCAACACAGCCTTGTAGGCAGTAAAGCCAGTCTGGAACAGTAATGTATATGCATATGTATTTTGATTGACAGTCTTACTGAAAAGCTTTTCAAACATCCTGATCTGGATATCCAGTCATCTCGACGATTGGCTGGAGACCACTGTGGTTGGCACAGTCAAAGGAGCTGACTAGTATGATATACATTCAGCTTTGGAACAGTAATGTATATGCATATGTATTTTGATTGACAGTCTTACTGAAAAGCTTTTCAAACATCCTGATCTGGATATCCAGTCATCTCGACGATTGGCTGGATGATATACATTCAGCTTTCTCTCAGTATATTCTGGGGAATATAACAAAATGTGTTCAAAGTTCCTGCAAAAGAGCAGCAAAAAAACAATCTTATGACGGACATCTATTTTGCTCTTTTGTCCTGTTCCTCCCCTCCCTCCCCCATTTCTGTGTAGTTTTTCCACTTTAAACTTAAGCACGGAGTGCTTCTTGTATCATACAACTCTTACAAGGTCTCATGTTTGTTATTTTATGGGTAACTTATCAAAGTGGCATGAGAGAAAAGCATGCTTTTTCTGCTTCATTTTATCATTACTTCACACTTAATCTGTGCTGAATTAATTCTACACCCCTCTTGGAAGATAAGGAGTTTGCTCAGGAGTAACCGGTGGGTTTATTTGAAGACAAGGAGGGTGTATGGGTCAAGTGGAGTTTGGATTGCTGGTTCAGTTCTTTGTAACGTACTTAACTGCAAAACAAAATTATCAATAAGGTTAAGGTGAGAATTTAAATCAGTTTGTGTAATGACTTCAAATAAACCCTGCTATTCTACGTTCTTAACAGATGCAATATCCTTTAAAAAAGCAGTCAGGCACTTGCAGCTATAAGGACATAAACCAACGGTGATAAGCTATATAAACAAAAATAAGGAAAACCAGGCAAAAGTTGGTATGATTTTTAGGCCATTTTGAATGCTTTGGGACAGCAGTTTTAAACCTCTGTCAGTTCCTGGACCTCTGATTTTTATTGTGTTTTAATGTCAGGCTACAGGCTCCCATATGAATGTCACTTGTATAAATGCATAACAGCTGTATCTTAATTTTCCTTGTCAATTTCACAGATACTTCTCAAGTAATCAGGAGGACTCCTGAGGGTCTAAAGACTGCAAGTTGGTAATCATTATATTACATTTGAGAGAGTAGCAGAAGGCCATCGAGATATTAACAGATATTTCTATACGTCTTTTCCCAGAACACCAAGGTTAGGAGAGAAAGCAAAGGATGGACTGATAGCTCTTAGCTCCATAAGGATGCAAAAGACATATCCAAATGTGACTGCACACTTAAGAGCAGCCCAGGAACCATGAGGAAGATTCAGTATCTAGGCACACATGTGGCATGGTGCCTGCAAGCATGTCGATGTGAGAGTCGGAGTACAAACGAGTGAAATCAATCTCCTTCCAAAGTGAAAATCACCTTCCCCTCCTACCAGTCATCGCATTTGCTATGCTGTTGCTACATTATTTCCTAGAAACACAGAATGAAATGGCATGCTTCTATCCAATTTAGCTTAATTAATCTCCTAACAGTCACGAAGGTCACAGAAAAATCACAGAATAAATGTCCATATGCAATATGAGAAAAGTATCTATTCCTAATAGCTATCCAGACTTTCCTCCAATCAGACATTTTGGGCAAACTATTAACTACATCTCAATAACAATAAAATTATACAGAGAAATAAGAAAATGTGACAAATTAAGTATTTCTTTGCTGTTTTTTCAGTTAGCTCTGATATAAGTGATATCTGAAAAAGATATTGTGTAATGCCAAGAATAGCAGAATGCACATTAGAAAACAACAGTCTTTTGTATAATTACAATGGAATTTAGCTATTGAGGTGTTACTGTTTCTTGATTTTTTAAATTTAAAATAGTGATAATGGATATCAACAAAACCCAACACAAATCAACAAAATGTTATATCAGTTATTATTTTATATATTATTCTTCATATTAGTCTATATTCTTTTAATAAGCCTTAATTTTAGATTGAACTGCAATGAGCAATGAGGCAGTATTATAGACAAAGTATGAGGTTCAGTTTAAAATGTGCGTATTTCCGTTGCCTTTAAAGCTTGAATTCAGTCAGAACATAGTTCACTGTTTCATGGAAAAATTGTACACTGTGGAATCTTTAAATTGCTCCCAGAAAAAAAAGAAAGGGGGGGGGGGGGGGGGAAAGAAGCATTTTAAACTAACTTTTTTTCCCTTCATGTGGCCCCCTTTTTATTAACATTGCTAAAAAGATTGCTGCCTTGTGTTGTCCAAAAATCATTTATTGTATTTACTTTTCCCTGTCATTTTGTCAGAGCTTATTGAAACATGATGTCAGTTCTCTAACACAATTTTAAGGAATGGCTCACATGAATTTCAGATTTTATTCCTGTAGGATAGGATTGTGGAACTCAATCTTTTATTCAGGATATACTTTGTTAAAGGAAAATAAACTCTCTGCTCTGAGAACCAAAGCTAAGGAACTGAGGCTGCATCGAGAAACTTTATCTTGGAGAATCAATTCTGCTTATTAAGGAGGAAATAAGTTAGAGATGGAACAAAAGCCATTCCACAATACGGATAGTGCTCATAAGCCAGTTATCAGCTCTTTACTCTCTTACCCCAACTAATTCACTGCGCTGGCATGGTGCTTTAAATTGAAAGCTCTCAGTTTTCTATTACCTCTCTAAGACAGCTAAGGGTTACTGTCATCTCACTTTGTCTCCCTGTCTTGCGGTTCTCCTGAACACAGCTTTGCTATTGCCAAGCCCACTACATACTTCGAAAACCTCAGTTTCCATATTCATCTCACAAAGATACAAGTTCTGGAACTGCATGTTACTGTATGGTGTAAAATGTCCTTGCTGTTGTTGTATAATTAAGTGGACTTTAAAAGGAAAGCTGTGTTGACTGTCTGGCAAAACTATATTCTCTACTGCATATGGAAATTTCTATTATAGAGGCTGAGTACAAAAAAGCTGGGTTTAGATTTTCTCCTTGTCGTATGTTTCATTCAACCCTGAAATCTTGTCCTCTGGTCCCTGGGAAGAGATGCCTCCAAAATCATGCCCGGCATTGTGGCAGTGCTGGCTGGCATGAGCCAATAGCATGTCAGGGAGGGTGATAAGCGCTGTGTGATGTGGACAATCACTTACCTGTGCCTGAGTGAGTCTGTGTCTTGTACAGCTTACGTGTACATATTTATACTTATTTATACTAGGCAGTATATAAATTATTTCAATGTTAGTGTGAAGCATCAATATTCATATGTTTTCTGAGGTCACGTATATATACATATGCCTTTCTGCAGAATGTACTGCTTCACCTTACCATTGTGAAAATTTGGACTTTATATGTAAATAAGTAGTGTTCAACTCTTACCTCTTTGCAGGTTTCTGCACTCTTAATTTATCTCTGTGATGGTAACACACTTCTTAAGAGAAAGAATAAGTTTTACTGGTACAGAAATAGAGAAATATTGTTTTCTACTTGTTCTAATATATAATCTTATTTGCAAAAGAAAAGTGACACAGTTTTTTATTCTTGTACTGCCTGTCCCAATTTCTGTATTAAGTTCCTCAGTTTTTCCACAAGTCGGCATTTGAGTTTTTGAGGGGAGGGGGAAGTGGAGGCAAGATCAAGTTTGTCAAAGAACCACTACTCGACAAATTCTCTATTTGCAACATTACTGGCTTATTTTTCCTGTGTAAGTCAATACAAATGAGTTAGTGTGGTCTGCAGACTCAGATAAATTGGATGTATTAGACATTCAATTTCACAATGACTCAGTGTTTCTTATTTCATACCAATTCTTCTGTGACTCTTGGATGCAGTTTCTTAGGGATAGGTTTGATTGATTTTTTTCTCCTTTTCCTGATTGCCATACAATAAACTCTCCTTACTAGCAGGTCTGAAGAGTTACGTCTATATGTCAAATCTCCTTTTATTGTTCTTTAGAGCAACAAGTTTCCCTTACAGGGCCCAATAATATACAATTGGGAAAGATATTTTTGGCCTTAATCATAGTGTTTGGTTTTGGTTTTTTTTTACTATAAGAAGTTGATGCTTGTTATAGCATATTCTCTTAGTTTCAGTCCAGACAGTCTCTTGAAGACTATATTTAAGATCAATGAAGGAAAAGCAGAGAATACATCTAGAATACATCTGGGCTTGGGTGATAATCCCACTTAGTGTGAAAGCTTGGTCAATGGGCTACCACTGAAAATGTCTTGTAAGCTGCTCACTTTGGTCCAGCGAGATGTACTTTCCCAACAAGCTTAACTGAAAGTCTTAATAACTGAAAAACCTTTAACAATACATTACCTCTTAAGAGTAAAGAAGCATATCAATATGCTCTGCAGACTTTTTCCTCTCTGGATTGTACACAAACTGTAGGCAAACTTCTCAGAGTTTAATACGATAATCTTTAAATGAATCTTTCTGCTAAAGAGTTGACAGAATGAAATATTCTACAGCATCTCTGATTACACTATGATCTTTCAGAAATCATTGGTTTTTTCTCATCTTTGGGTGAGTTATTCAGTATATTTATTTCTTGAATGTTCCTCACTGATTGCTCGATAATGTGGTATTGCAATTAATTTATTTTACTTGCTGTTAATTTGAGGTGATTTGGGTTATATCAGTACAATGCTTCCCTCCATCTTTCTAGTCTGATTCATGTGAGATAACCTAATTATCACAAAAAGTCTATTCAAGTTAGTGAAGCAGTCTGAAGTCCATTCTACAGGTTAAATTGTGGGAAAAAACTCATTTATATGTATAGCTATTGTCATGTATTGTAAGTAAAAACACAAAGCTATTGAAAAATGTCCCACGATCTTCTAGTTTTTAAATAAAATAGCTTCTATAGATCTTTGTCTGTTACCATCCTGTTTGCAATTGTTTAAAAAAAAAATTCTCAGAAGTTCAGTGAAAGAGAATATTAAGCAACTGATTCAGAAAGTTTATAAGAATGAATTTGTAGTCCCCTCTATTTGCACTGCAAACTTGAATCTGAGATAACTGCTGGCAGTAATGAAAATCAAATACTCTCTGCAATCCATGTTGCTAACCCAAACAGCTACAGCTTTAGTGTTCATGGAAATGATCAGGTGAACAATAAGGAAAAATGAGCGTGTTTGAATGCGGCTATCTAGAGCTATCAAAAGGATTGCAATGAGAATAATTGCAGATCCTAAAGTACTGTTCTTACATTTGTAAGATTGCTGTTCTCTGGTGTCCTCTGTGACCTAATTTGTTTCTATTTTCCTTGGAAATTATGTGACTTTCTTTTTTCCCATTTAAATCTGAAAATTCAGACTTACAAAAATTTATGTTAGAGGATTTTGCCATTTTGGGAGTTGAATTGTGAATATGTAGAATTACGAACCCTTCACCCTCTCTGATTTCACACTCAGAATGTGTCTTAAGCTTTAATTGAGCTAGCTTGCATAATGGACATGTAATATCCAAATTATCCTAACCTCTGTCCAGGATAGTTAAACTTGCTTAGGAAACAGAAGGTATTTATTTAGCAAGCAAAAATATTTGCAGAAGCAATGAACAAAGAATACCATTTTCCAAATATTTGGTTTCACCACCCATTACTTATCTTTCAAAACATAATACTTTCTCCTACTGGAATATACGTTTCTGGAACTGATTCACGAATTGTGTTGGTAAAACAAAATGCAAGAGGTCTAAATATAACTATTAAGGCCACATTTGTAAATTACATATACCAAAATCCAGTGAACTTCACTTGTCTTTGGTTATCCCATATTATTAATGGTTTCTCCTCTCCTAAAACTACATCAGAGAATATATGAAGAACAAGGAGAATCAAGAATAAAACAATTTCCAGTGAAAGTGCAAAAGCGTAAAATTACTGTAACTGATAAAATGGGCTTGATATCCTCTTCTTTGTTATAAAAGCTAAAATGTGAGTTATATATGAAAAGATTCACAAGTATTCTTTCCAGCCTGTAGTTGACTTGAATTTGTTCTGTTCATTATTTGAAGTTGTCTGACAAAGGAAAAGCTACAGCATATTCAATTTATGAAGAAACATTTCCTTCACAGGCATTTAATAACTAAAATAGTTTAGTTCGTTGATTATCTCTTCTTTTTAATAGAAAATTGTGAAAGAAATTTGACCAGATATTTTCTAAAAAAGCTGACTTTTTTCTCCGTAAAAGAATTCAGAGGAGTAGGTAAGTTCTTTTAGCATTAGTTGCAAGCTTTAAAGAAAAAAACAAAATCAAGACCACCAGAGTTTGATGGAATATTTGTAACTATTATTTTTTAACAACTCACTTATACCACATGACCTTAAATACTCTTATTCTATATAATAACTTGAGACTTAAAAAAAAAATCTATGAAAATCCCAAAGAAACTTTGGTGCATACAACTACTGTCTCGATTTACATTTACAAAGACATGTGCAGTGCTTTGGGGAAAAAAAAAAAACAACAACAAACCTTTCAAGGAATGTAAAGATCTATAAAAAAATTAAGTTGAACATATTTCTGTGTTGAATGCCTTTCTCAGCTGAATTAACAGGGACATTGAAACAATATTGTATTTTGGGATTTAATGCTATTCATCTGAGCTGTACAGTAAGCTTTTCTTGAAAAGAAATGAAAGAAAGGAAGAACGACAGAAATTCCTTCTGAAGACTTTGTTAGTGCTGATTTTATTCACAGAGTGGTCAGCTCCTTTGTAGCACCAGAAGACAGCCAAGCAAATGTTGTTTAGCACTGTAGAAAAATTAAATTTTTGTTGTTGTTCACAGCTGCTGTTTTTTTCTTTCATCCAGTACTCTGCTTCAAAACCTTGTATAAGGTCCATACAGTGTTTTGCAGGCATTTCAGCTGCCTTCATTCAGATTGAACAGCCTGAAAAATGGTCTTTGTTTTGGACAGTGCAAATTATTTTAGATGTTCCACCTCAAAAGTATGATTTTTAATTTTTTCTTAGAATAGATGGTTTCTTCTGCTTTAAGAATTTGAAATAAAAACATTTTTATTCATATGATTTTTATTCACAAAAAATATAGACTATATACTATTGTCATCTGACACTCATCAAGAAGTGGGTTTCATTTTAAGAGTATTAATCAGGAGGGTGTCTAAGAATATATGTGGTGTATTTTAAACTGGAATTAAAGACAAGTTAGAAAATCAAGGTATGCTCATGCATGAATGTGACCTTAGTGTCCATCCTGAGGGTGGATGAATTTAAACAGTCACTTCAGGGCATGGTTGTTGTGCAAATGACATAATTAATTTTGAATGACTTAACTGAAGTGAATGATCTTGGAGTAAGTCAGATCAGAGCTACAATTTTGCCATAAAGTCTGCAGTCCTATGGTTGAGAGAGTATGAAATTTTTCTGATGGCCTTTTTTAGGATGAATTTCCAAAGCACATATCTACAGATATAATCTCTCACCCATCTTGACGTTATCCGCTAGATCTCTGTTTCTTTCTGCAGAGAAGGGCAGACCACCAAGGCTGGAGGTGATCCAACTGGCCAAAACTGCAGGATGGTGCGTTAGCTACTCTTCCAGGTGGTGGAAATGTGAATTTGAACACCTGAACCTTGAGGAGAAATATAAACATCCATTTCCAGAGTGGGATTGGGTCATCACATGTATATGGGCCCAGTCTCTTGGTCACAGTGTATTTGAGGAAGGAACTCTTCTTCAAGGATCCCAGCACTATCAGTACTTAATGATCCCATACGTTTTAGTTACGTTTTGAATAGTGTCCCTTCTGTGTTGCTCTACCCCACTAACAGAGTATTTCAAAAGGCTTAGGAAGAAGCAAATTGTGTGCAGGACAGGGACTTCTGGACCTCTACAAACAAAACAAAATCCAACAAATGAAAATGGCAGGTTAAACATTTTCCAGCCAAGCATTTTCACACCAAATCTGGATTTACCTAGGTGAATCTGTGTTAGATGGCAGCTGAAATGATGGTTTTGGAGTGCAATTTTAGAGACAGGTGCTTAAAGTTTGTCAAAGTCTTATTTTAGTTTTCTTCTGGTTTGGATCTGGGGCTTTGTCTATGAAAACTCATACATATGAAATATTAACCATTAACCTGTTCTGAAAAAAAGTAGCCTCAAATAAAATCCTTTTTAATTAGATCCATGCTATCATACAGGTTTCCAAGAAAATTTCAGTATAGTTCACAGAAAGGTCTCTCTGAAGAAGTAATGTAGTATGATTTATGTTCAATTGACTCACTTGACTGATCTGAATGTTCTTAAGCAGTCCATTTATTTAAATAACGTGAGGCTTTCATTGGTTATAAGCTGATAATAAACTCCTGAGCTATGGGAACTCCACAGTATTTGTTAGCCTTGACTATGTCTAACAAAATGCAGTCCTGCTTTCAGATGTTACTGTATTCTACCGATTCTCTTTCAGATTGAACAGTAGGTAAAATAACTTGTGTGAAACACCAGCACGATGCAGGTTCACCATGTAAGTTTGAACAGCAAATGGCTGGGTATGTCTGTAACAAAATGTGTATTGTAAACTGCCTCTCGTCCTGTTGACTTACAGGAAAACAAAAGTATGATTTAATTCTTTGCTGCAGACAACAGGACAGAACTATCTTCATACATTTCTGCTGCCAGGCACATCGCCAAAATACACAGTGGACTACACATCACATAAAAACATGCTTGTGATTTTTGATCATTCATTCAATAGGGAGGGTGGACAAAGGATGTGTTCAGAAAAGAGGAGGGAGGAGCGGAAGTTCTGTGGGAGGAGTGGAAGGAGTGGAAGTAAGTGGAAGTAAGTTAGAGATTTCCTCATGTACAAACCTGCTCAGACCCTCAGGGTGGAGCTTGTTTCACCCATCTGTACAATCTATGGTATAGATGTGGACGCTGACGTACTCACCAAACTTCTCTTTATGGTCAATGGAGAAAAATAGAGAGTTCTTAAGCAGAATCTGACTTATTTTAAATTCCTACCTAGTGGTGAGAAATTTTCTTCAATGTCAGTACAAGAATCTAGATAAATAGATAAGTAGATTTTGACATATTAAGCTAAAGGTCTGTATTATCTGATCTGATTCTACATTTGAGAAATTACTGAATTTTATCCAGTTATTTCTGTCTTAAGACTCATAATTTGTGACTGAGTGAAATATAACATGCTTAAAGCTGTGTGACTGGTAAAGCTTTAATTTTGTAAACATAGGTTTGTACCTTAACTGGTAACATTTGTTTTGTTTCTGAACAACTTTATCTACCAATATTTATTGAAATTCAGCACAGAATATTCTATAAGTTTGAGTGTTGTGTACATTTGTGTCAAACAGAGAATATTTGGTTTCATGTCCTCCATATTTCAAAAGAGTGAAGTAACCACTGACTACATGGCATATGGTGGGTACTATGTCTATAACGGTTTTGAGAGTTTCGTTTTCTTTATTTTATTTTCCCTCCAGAAAAAACAAAAAAACAAAAAACCGCCAAACTTTTGATTTATCTCATTAAATGAATAACAAACTAAAATTCAATCATTTGAACCACTCTAATGTGAAAAACAAAGAAAATGAAGGATTTACAATTCTGGATTCCCTGGGTTTGCTCCACTATTAAAAATAATATGCCTAACTTTTAAATCTTGTATCCTTGGCTTTGGTGTCAATATTGTAAATATTTTTCTACTAAGAAGATCATTTAAATAGGTTTTTTTTTTCCTCTCTCAAATTTTAAACTGTAAACTATATTTTTTAGCATAAGATTTTGCTTTGGAAAAAGGTGACAGACAGTTCTCTCTTTTGGGGATGGGGCAGGGAGGTTTGAATTTATTTTAAAACCCATCATATAGAGTGTTTTATATCCATGAAGGAGTGAATTTCATGGCTGCACTGGTTTTGGCTGGGATAGAGATAATTTTCTTCATAGCAGCTCCTATGGTGCTATGTTTTGGATTTGTGACCAAAACAGCATTGATAACACAGGGATGTTTTAACTATTGCTGAACAGTGCTTGCACAGTGTCAAGGCCTTCTCTATTTCTCACACTGTCTTGCCAGCAGAAGAAGTTGGTTAGCTGGAACAGCTAACCCAAAATGACCGAAAGGATGTCCCATACCGTATGGCGGGCTAAAGAAGCTAGACAGGTGGGTCTGTGCGAACCTCATGAAGTTGAACAAGGCCAAGTGCAAGGTCCTGCACCTGGGTCATGGCAATCCCAAACATGGATACAAGCTGGGTGATGAGTGGATTGAAAGCAGCCCTGCAGAGAAGAATTTGAGGGTACTGGTGGTGAAAACCTGGACATGAACTGGTAATGTGCACTTGCAGCCCAGAAAGCCAATCATATCCTAGGCTGCATCAAAAGAAACATGGCCAGCAGGCCGAGGGAGATGATTCTCTGGTGAAACCCCACCTGGAGGACTGTGTTCAGGTCTGGGGCCCCCAGCATAAGAAAGACATGGACCTGCTCAAGCGGGTCCAGAGGAGGGCCAGGAAGATTATCAGGGGGCTGGAGCACCTCTCCTATGAGGACAGGCTGGGAGAGTTGGATTGTTTAGCCTAGAGAAAATAAGGCTCTGGGGAGACCTTATAGCAGCCTTCCAGTACTTAAAGGAAGCCTAAAGGAAAGATGGAGAGGGACTTTTTATCAGAGAGTATAATGATAGAATGAGAGGTAATAGTTTTAAACTGAAAGAGGGTAGATTTAGACTAGATATTAGGAAGAAATTCTTTGCTGTGAGGGTGGTGAGACACTGGAACAGGTTGCCCACAGTTGTGGATGGCCCCTCTCTGGAAATGTTCAAGGTCAGGTTGGATGGCGTTTTGAGCAACCTAATCTAGTGGAAGGTCCCTTCCAATCCAAACCATTTTATGATTCTGTGAGTCTATGACATCATACTCAGCAATAAAAACTGGGGAAAGGAGGAGGAAGAGGTGATATTCAGAATTATGGTGTCTCTCTTCCCAAGTAACCATCATGCTTGCATGCAGTTTTTGCTTTACCTATTAAACTGCCTTTATCTCAACCCATGGATTTTCTCACTTCCACTGTTCCGACTCTCTCCCCCATCCCACTGGGGACTAGTGGCTGGTGGAGCTGAGATGCTGGCCAGGGTTGAACCATGAGAGTGGCTCCGAGTCTGTCTTCTGCACCAAGAGACTGTACCAAACTCCCACTGCAGATTTTGTTCTTGGCAGAACAGTATGTACACTTATAAGCCTTTAACCTTCAAAAGATACCTGCCTACTCTCAGAATAAAGCAAGTACTTACAGATTTTTCTCGGTCAGTGTGAAGATGAGGATTAGCATAAAAATGACTAACATTTACATGAATGGACCGTACTCTTAGTGCAGGATTTCACCTTAGTCTTTTTCAAATCAGAGAAAACAAGGGGTTTCCTACCTCTTGATTCCAGTTGTGATTAAGAAATAAGTTTAAAAGATTAGGGCGAGAGTTCAGTTGACAACAAAATTATTATATTTAGGATTAACCTAGTCTCCACCCACCGATTTCACACCGAACTTTCCTTTATTTTTAATAATGCATTTTTCTAGCAACAAGGGGCATTTTCTACAAATTTTATAAAAGCTTTTATTTACTAGTGTGCTAGAACATAGAACATACTTACTGTTTTACACATTCTCCTTTTTCATTTTACAAACTGTGTGTTGCCACACACTAATCATTATTTCCTCTGGCCTGTCAAATAAAATAGAAAATGGACCCTGTATTTCATTACATTAGTAAAGAAAAAACATCATGCTTTTGGTTCAATCATTTACCTGTGGAGAATTCAAATCTGTTCATCACCCTACATCTCTATTTCACAATTTTTTTCAGGCTTGTTTGGCAAATTCTTATGATTTTTTGGTATAAGTTATTTGGGAACTTTGCAACATTAAGCTTTTCTTCTATGATCTACTTCAATTTCCAATATTTCCTGTGGAGAACAAACTAGAAACACTGGCTACATCTAGACTATAAGAGTAACATTTATTCTTTTATAAAACCACTGACATCTGAATGTTGACAGTATATAAATTTGGGAAAGAAAATGTGGTGAAAGATGATACCTTATACTAAGCTAACCATCACAAAAAAAAAAAAAAAAATTCAAACAATTTTGTAGCATATATCCTATTTTAACATATTTTCATTCAATATAAAGACTGTTGTAGTTGATAGTGCAAATATATCCTCTGCCAAAAGTATACACAATGCATTTCAAAATGCATTATGGTATTATTGCTATTATAACAGAATAGAAACTCACTTAATAGTTGATATGAAACCTACATTATAAAAGCCATAGGAATGTGTATAGTAAGAGGCATACTGAAGTTAGGGAAAAAGAAATAAATAGAAATTTTGTAATTTATGCAGCAGTTTATAAAAAAACCCCATAACTACAAAGGCAGAAGTTAAGCTTTCTCTTCAGGTTTAACCATTGACCACTTTCCCTGCTTTCAACAAGGCATCTTAAAATGCATTCCTGTGGATTTCTTTATTATTTCATTTTTACCTTAAGCAAAGACTTGAGGGAGTAGTTAAACCTGAACATTTGAATTAACTTTTTAGGAACTATTTTGTCTTACTAGTATAATGACTCAATTTAGAAATTATGTTTTTGATCAACAGAGTAATTTCACTAGCGTTTACCATCTTTTGTGGCACTGAAATTTAGTGGCCTAACGAGGTCAATTTTAATAACCACTAGAACTTCCTGACTGCCGAACCTTGTTCTATTGAGCCCACATCCAGCTGGTCTGCAAGCCATCATTAAATGTCATAGTATAGTGCAGGGAAATCTTTTTTTTTTTTTTTTTTGGTAGAATAATGGCATTGTGGGACAGAGTTTGAGCTGTTAGACTGCTGCAATATGAATAATATATGATGCTAAACCATTTCTTTCTAACGCTCCAGTGGTTGAATGTTAACTCACTCTGATAACCTACATATAGTTATTCTCATTGGTAAATGCAATATATCCTAGGAATTCATAATCATGCACTATTTAATAGGTAGCTATGAGAACTATAAGTTAATTTCATAATTCTATAACTACATTTCAGCAAAATACCTTTACTCACAGCACAACTACTTATTGGAAGGAATGGTTGAGGGAAGACCAAAAATATCATTAACTCAACTTTTAGTTAACTTTTCATAGAATCATAGAATAGTTTAGGTTGGAAGGGACCTCTAAAGGTCATCTAGTCCAACCACCCTGCCGTGGGCAGGGACATCTTCAACTAGATCAGGTTGCTCAGAGCCCTGTCCAACCTGACCCTGAATGTTTCCAGGGATGGGCCATCTACCACCTCTGTGGGCAACCTGTGCCAGTGTTTCACCACTGTCACCGTAAAAAATTTCTTCCTTATATCTAGTCTGAATCTACCTTCTTTTAGTTTAAAATAATTACCCCTTGTCCTATCGCAACAGGCCCTGCTAAAAAGTTTCTCCCCATCTTTCTTATAAGCCCCCTTTAGGTACTGAAAGGCCAAAATAAGGCGTCCCCAAAGCCTTCTCTTCTCTATACTGAACAACCTCAACTCTCTCAGCCTTTCCTCATAGGAGAGGTGTTCCATCCCCCTGATCATTTCTGTAGCCCTCTGGACCTGCTCCAGCAAGCCCATGTCTTTCCTGTACTGAGAGTTCCAGAGCTGGACGCAGCACTGCAGGTGGGGTCTCACCAGAGCAAAGCAGAGGGGCAGAATCACCTCCCTCGACCTGCTGGCCACGCTGCTTTGGATGCAGCTGGCTTTCTGGCTGCAAGCACACATTGTTGGCTGATGTCCAGCTTTTCATCCACTAGTACCCCCAAGTCCTTCTCAGCAGGGCTGCTCTAAGTCCCTTCATCCCCCAGCCTGTATTGATACTAGGGGTTGCCCCGACCCAGGTGCAGGACCTTGCACTTGGCCTTGTTGAACCTCATGAGGTTCACATTGGCCCAATTCTTGAGCTTGTCCAGGTCCTCTGGATGGCATCCCGTCCCTCAGGCGTGTCGACTGCACCACTCAGCTTGGTGTCGTCTGTAAATTTGCTGAGGGTGCAGTCGATCCCACTGTCTATGTCATTGATGAAGTTATTAAACAGTACCTGTACCCATACAGACCCTGAGGGACACCAGTTGTCACTGATCTCCAGTTAGACATTGAGCTGTTGACCACTCGATGGTCTTGATGTGACCATACAGCCAATTCCTTATCCACTGAATAGTCCATCCATCAAATCCATTTCTCTCCAATTTAGAGAGAAGGATGTTGTGGGGGACCATGTCAAAGGCCTTACAGAAGTCCAGATAGATGATATCCGTAGCTCTTCCCTTCTCCACTGATTTAGTCACTCCATCACAGGGCAACGGTGGGCAAGCCTTGCCCTTGGTGAAGTCATGATGGTTGTCTCGAACCACCTCCCTGCCCTCCATGTGCCTCAGCATAGCTTCTAGGAGGATCTGTTCCATGATCTTCTCAGGCACAGAGGTGAGACTGACAGGTCAGTAGTTTCCAGGGTCCTCCTTTCTACCCTTTTAAAAATGAGTGCAATGTTTCTCTTTCCCCGGTCACCTGGCACTTCACCTGACTGCCATGAATTTTCAAATGTCACAGAGAACGGATTGGCAACTACATCAGCCAATTCCTTCAGGACTCTTGGATGCATCTTATCAGGTCCCATAGACTTGTGTATGTTGAGGTTCCTCAGGTGGTCTCGAACCTGATCTTCTTATAGTGGGAGGGCCTTTGCTTCCCCAGTCCCTGCCTGGAGGTCCATCCACTCAAGAAGTGTGCAAAGAGAGGTTGCCAGTGAAGACTGAGGCCAAAATGGTGTTGAGTACCTCAGTCTTCTCCTTGTCCATTGTTACTAGTTTGCCAGCCGTGTTCATTGTGGGGGGCACACTTTCTTTGACCTTCTTTTTGTGGCTGACATACTTATAGAAGCCCTTCTTACTATTCTTTGCGTCCCTTGCCAAGTTCAGCTCCAGCTGCGCCTTGGCCTTCCTGCCCCTACACAACTGGGCAGTGTCCCTATACTCTTCCCAGGATACCTGTCCCTGCTTTCACTGCCTGTGCATTTCCTTCTTGCCCTTTAGTTTGACCAGCAGGTCTGGACTCATCCATACCAGTCTCTTGCCTTCCTTGCCTGATTTCTTACACCTGGGGATTGAGAGCTCTTGTGATCTATGGAAGTTCTGCCAGCTCTGTTCTGCTCCCTTGTCCCTGAGGGCAGTTTCCCAGGGGGTCCTATTGACTAACTCCTTGCACAGCTGGAAGTTTGCTTTCCTAAAATTCAGGGTCCTGACTTTACCCTTTGCCTGCCCCATATCCCTCAGGACTGCAGACTCCACCAGTGTGTGATCACTGCAGCCAGGCTGCCTCCAATCTCGACGTCTGTGATTAGCTCACTTGTGTTGGTAACCAACATATCCAGTAAATGCTGAGAATTAGGATTGAGAATGTTTGTCTACTGAACTGAGTTTTGGCACAAGATATAGCAGTTTTATCACTGACTCTCCATTTAAAAATATATATGCTTCCTTATGTTTGAGCTAAGTATGTATGGAACTATATATAAAACTATGTATAAAACTATATATAAAAATGGAAAAAATAAAGGTCATATTTGAGGTTACCATTATATTGGTTAAAATACCTAGAAAAAAGAACTTTGATGTAGTATTTCAACCATGAGGTTATAGTATCCTTTGCAGCCAGAATGATTATTTAAGTGAAATTCTGTTTATTTTGATGAAGTAGTAGATTGCAGTATTTCTCAAATATTTAAAACAATTAGCAGCACATATTTTATAAAAGTCACAAATTTTGTTTTAATAGAAATTGTTGCCTATAGGTATATTATAATTACTGCATGTATTTTGCAATAATGTTTTTTGCAACACATCTGGCCACCAGGGTGTTTTTTAATATTGCCAAGTACTTAGTTTCTTTTCCCTATATCTGGGATAAATATAGCTCTCTTTAAATTGGCTGCACAGTTATTATCCTGTCATTATGAATAATTCTACTCTATAATTTTAAAGACAAAAAGAATATTGATCCAAAAGGAATATCCTTGGGCAAGTAACAGCTCCTGCTATTTTGAGACTGTAAGTTGCTTTCTGATCTGCTTCATAAAAATCAACTTTAAAAAAAAAAAAGGTTTTTAGCTACAGGTAGAGCTATGGTGCGGACAAACAGAAAGCCAAATAAACTGATACAAATTAGGATTTTTATCTTATTGTGGCTTTAATGAACAGTTACAAAGTGCAAGGACTCTTCATTATATGTGGCAGAAAGAGTTAACGCCCTGCTTTGTACTAGCACTGATTGAATTCCCTGTTAAATTGAGGAAATCCTGAGTGACACCAATCAGGTGTTAACACTGAGCCCTTAAAAAAATGGTTTATTCAACTGGTGGAGAAAAATAAAAATGTTAATGTATCTTAATATGGAATGGCTAATGATAGGTAAAATGGTTAGGCTTTAGATTACATACATTTTTCTTTGTTCTGTTGAAGTCTTAATTTCAAAGTGTTTTTGAAAATTTTTCTTTCAGCTTTTTCTGTAATTTATGCATGAGTAATTTTCTGGAAGACGTCTGCAAACTGATCATTAGCACAGATGTTTTTCAAGTATAGACTGTCCAGTGTTTTTCAAAGCTTTTTCTTTTATTTCAGCAGGTCAGGAGCTAGTTATTTTTAAGTAGACACAACAGCACTTACGCCTAAGCTAGTGCACAATGTTACCTGAGTCTGGACATGTAATGTGCCTTAGAAAGTTCATGAGTGTAGTTTGCTAAACTCTGAAAGCCTCTGAATTAACTTGAAAGTGTCCTACTTTTGCAGAACTTTCCCAGATGGTTGCGTTTCTGAGGTACATGCCTGCTTTGCTTTGCTCTTGAGAAGTCCTCAACGGTAGGCATTTTCAGGATATATTCAATGGCAGCAGTGGAGCAAAAGGCAAGGCAATCCAAAGTCGGGGTTACCTTTACAAGAGCAGGAGTAAAAGAAACCATGTTTTATATGTCTCCATCTTAAGCGTTTAGGCTGCTGCAGAACAGTTGGAAATTTCTTAGCCTTCAGTGCAGTTTGGGTTAGAATATAGGATCACAGGTCATCCATGAAGATACTGATCAGCAGCTGTAAACTGATGTGCTGCAAGCAGACTGATGCATGGTGGCTTGAGGCAGACTGGCTGTGTTTTGGGAGAATATGAGGATGGGAAGCTATTCAACAGCAAAATAGCTTCAGGTTGAATCTTTTCAGTAGTGCATAAGAGCTACATATTATGAATCTGACAACCAGTATTTTGCAGAAGGGTATTCTGCATGTAATCTGCAAAACTGAGACATTCATACCTTCGGTCGGAGAGAATGGCTCTTTGGCTGTGTACACAAGGGTCTCTTTGGACTTATGGAGGACATCCATGATGACTGCTCTGCAGTTATGGGGAGGAGTCTGGCATCTGTGAAAAAGATTATGGTGTGAGGCTTACTAAGGAGATGCTGACTGTGGTATTTCCATGAAGCTACTAGGTTTTTATTTCATATCTTTTGAATTGCCCTACCAGTGTTGAGGTACTGTTCATTTAGTATTTATCGGAGGTTGCTGTGAAAAAATAAGGATCTTTCTGATTTTCTACTTTCTATCCACCTGGATAAATAAAAATGTGTACAAAAACATTAAGAAAAAATGCTTTTGTACCCATTTTATAATAAATTTTATTTATCCACCCAGATAAATAAAAGCATTAAAAAAAAAAAAGAGAGGTGGGACAAAGATGGGTGCTTACCCTAGACTACTGACATTCACCGTATGAGGGTCATCCCCTCGGTAGCCCCTGTTAGTAAGTCATCCAGCACCAGTGACTGGGAAAGCTTTCTAGAAGATGCATCTGGCCAGGCAGGTGCACCAAGATATAAACCTCATTTCCAGAACCCATTTCTCTGTCTCTCAGGGACAGGCTACAACAATTCACTCTTACTAATTGGGAAATATAAATAGGCCAGCTACCATATTCCAGGTCGATGAATAGCTGTATCTAAGTGGTTGCTCATTTTCTGAACTTTGGTGTGGACTGTGTGAGATGCCACCATAGGGACAGAGACTGCCGCTTTCTCCACTCCAGCTGGCCTCTGCTGTGCTCAGTCCTGCTTTACTTTTGGGGTGAAGGGTCACTAGCTTTGGAAATGGCTCTGCCCTCAACTGAAGTACAAATTTGTTGGTCTTCAGGGTTGACAGCAGACATATCTGCTCACACTGGTTGCTGCTGCATATAGATTGGAAAGAAAAGACTCTTTTTACTGAGAGTATTTTAGTGTATGGACACATATTAGATATCCTTATTTACATTCCATTAGATCTAATCTATATAGTACCATAGACACCGATTTCTGTGAACTTATATTGACTTCAACATTTGACTTAAAGCCATCTCTGTATCAGTAAGTTGCACCTTGTGATGAAACTCATTGACAGAGACTAATTTGTAAAAGTCTTAACAATAAAATGCATCAGAACGGAAACTCTCAACAGGAAGTAAATGAAGTGTTTAAGAGATGTAACTTTGTAAGATTTATCTACTACAGATTAAATTTAAATTTAAAATAAAAAAAACCAAACACATATTCAGCTCATTTTTTAAAATAATATGACACATTCCCACAGATCCTCTGCCTGTTTATCATACATGGGAAGCAGGTGAAATCTTTACAGCCGTGCTAGCCTGTTCACTCCATCCCTGTGATGAATAAAAGCCACAGTGACATCCCATCTAGCTCAGCCTCTGTGGTCACCTCAAAATAAACCACCTTCTGAGTTAGGCTGTACCAAAACCAACTGATGCTTTTCTCAGCGCTGAGGCTGTGACCACATCTGGCAAGCAGTGGGTGGTATTAGCCACACGTTGAGCTGGCTGCTGCTGCAGCTGGCAGTGACCTGTGTTACTTTGCTCGCAGTCCTGAGGGGTCCAGTGTTCCTCCGTCGGTGGTGAACTTGATGGTGTTGGCTCCACGCTGTTAGAGTACCTTTCTGTCAAAGCATGAAAGAGAAAATAGTTTTTTTAAGAGACTCAGATTTGGAGAAGCAGAAGTGAAAAATAAAATCACTAAAACTACTTATTCATGTAACAAGAAAGGTTTTTACTGCTGCTGAAAATGTTTTTTTAGAACTACTGGAGGCAAAATAGCTGTACTACCTACTATAGAAGTGAAATTTAGAAATAAAATTTAAAGAATCTTAGAATAAGCATGTGTACAAATTTTAGATTGGATAGACTAGACAGCTGGGCAATCACCAACTGTATGAAATTTAACAAGAGCAAGTGCTAGATTACCCAGGATGGGGTAGTCCTGGTTACACGTACAAATTGGGGGACGAGAGTCTGGAGAGCTGCCCTGCGGAAAGAGATCTGAGGCTTTGGGTTAATGGCAAGTTGAACATGAGTCAACAGTGTGCCCTGGCAGCCAAAAGGGCCAACTGTGTCCTGGGATGCATCAAGCACAGCATAGCTGGCCGATTGAGGGAGGTGATTGTCCCACTCTACACTGCGCTGGTGCGGCCCCATCTCAAGTTCTGTGTGCCGTTTTGGGTGTCTCAGTATAAGAAGGACATCAAACTATTAGAGTGTGTCCAGAGGAGGGCGACCAAGATGGTGAAAAGCCTCAAGGGCAAGTCTCATCAGGGGCGGCTGAGGTCTCTTGGTTTGTTCAGCTGCTGAGGGGTGACCTCATCGCAGTCTACACCTTCCTTAAGGTGGGCAGTGGAGGGGGAGGTGCTGATCTCTCTCTGGTGACCACGAGGAAATGGAATGAAGCTGCATCAGGGGAGGTTCAGGTTGGACATAAGGAAACGGTTCTTCTCTGAGAGGGTGGTCGGTCACTGGAACAGGCTCCCCAGGGAAGTGGTCATGGCACCAAGCCTGTCAGAGTCCAAGGAGTATCTGGATGATGTCATATGGTTTAGTTTTACGTAGTCCTGTGAGGAGCAGGGAGTTGGATCCAATGATCCTGATGGGTCCCTTCAAACTCGAGATATTCTATGGTTATATGATTCTGTGATTAGTGAATTTGCTGCCTATGGCTTTAAGTTTTCTAAATAGTGGAACTTTTCTTGTCTGTGCGGCAAAATGGTTAGCACATTTTGAACTTCAGAGATAACAAGGAGCTAATAATTCTCCAGTATTCAGAAAAACTTCATTTAGAAAGATTTCCTGTTATTTGCTGTGTACAACCTTATTTCATCTTAGAGTATTGGTTTCAATGAGTCTGCCTGGTGAAATGAATTACCTCTTTTTACAGTGCTTTCAACACAATTATGGATATTTCTTTCCTAAAGATAATTTTAGCTTAATTATCTCAATGAAATAGAGAGCACTATTGCAATTTTAAGAAAATCCTTCTGTAACTTCCGCAGTGTATTTCTTTTTGTCATGGTTTACCCCCAGCCGGCCACTGAGCACCACGCAGCCGCTCACTCACTCCCCCCCGGTGGGATGGGGGAGAGAATCAAAAGAGTAAAAGTGAG
>NW_009207310.1:0-1821 GCF_000690835.1 Fulmarus glacialis | reverse complement strand
GAACGTACCCCCCTCCTTCTTCTTCGCCCAGCCTTATATGCTGAGCATGACGTCATATGGTATGGAATAGCCCATTGGCCAGCTGGGCCAGCCGTCCCAGCCACACTCCCTCCCAGCCCCCCACGCACGTGGCAGGGCACGGGAATATGAAGAGTCCTTGACTAGCATAAACATTACTTAGCAACAACTAAAACATCAGTGTGTTATCAACATTATTCTCATACTACATCCAAAACACAGCACTATACCAGTTAATAGGAATAAAATCAACTCCATCCCAGCTGAAACCAGGACACCTTTCTTCTCTTCAAAAGGATCTACATCAATTGTTTGTATGTTGCATCAGTGGGATGTAGTTCATACTTGGACTTTTTAAGCTTTTTTGAAATAGCTGACTGCAGACTGCCTAAAGTTGTTAAATACGTTTTCCTTTCTTACTTCTGCAAAATTTAATTTCAATTGAGTAAAGTGGGCTAGATTATTGGTCTAGTTTCACAAGGAGATGTGCTTGTGTTTGTTGGGCAACGTTGTAGTGATGCCTTAGCCAACTCTGGGATCTAGCATATCTCCATGGGATGAAAGCATATCAAGAAACAATATTATCTCCACTTTTAGAGGTAGTGCACTCTGCCTCATAACAAGACTAATTGGTTTAGACTTGGCTCTGCACTTGGTACAGTGATACTGTGGCCAGGAGCTAATTACACACTTAATTTATGCTTACACTTGAATAAGAGTTATGAATAAGTATCTCTTTTCTTGTTTTACTTACAGAGATTTGTCTGATGGAGATGCTCTGTAGATGTTCAATCCTGTGCAAAAGACAGAAGAAGAGTTCTTTTACACAGTAGACTGGTGCTAGAGCACTCCAGTACAGAAATTTTGGTTTAAATCCCACTTCTAAGGAAGCATGAGGCTATATTCTGGGAAGCTCTCCTTTCTCCTGTGAAGGACCCCCCTTTTTTAAAGCCAGTTACATATTAGTCAGAGAAGCCACATAGTTCTCTCTTCAACTGAAATATTTTTTCCTTCTCTTTAGGAAAATAGTGTATTATATACTAAAGGGACTGCACATCATCCTTTTGAAAGAAAGGATTTTTTTTTTTCCCTTGAAGAGGGAATTTAGATGCCCATCTGAAAAGGAAAGCTCAAAGGTGTTTGCCTCTTCTTGAAATTTATATCTAAATCCCTGAAAGTGTCTCTAGTGCTTAAAAGCCACTTTTGCCTCACTGTATATCCCTCACTAGTAAAGCTACGTAGTCCTTCTTCACTCACTTGTCCACTGTGAATCTTGCAGTTACTAGTTGAAGTAATTTTGTAATTACTTAATTAATTTGTAATTACTATAATTAATTCGTAATTTTGTAATTGTTTGGAGTAAATAAATGGGTGTCTTCAATTAAAAGGCGCCTTATCTTGTCACAACAATACATATTTCTTTGGTGCTTAAATCCCCACTTATGAATCCGGGCAAATTTCCAAATATGTTTCTATGACTGTTTCCCCTTGGTCGTGGAAAAAGCTTTGTGTTCCAGACTTTTCATTAAAGAACTGTCCCTACGAGGCTTTTGAGATCCTTAAATATACAGGGTTCTTTATGGGTAATTGGACAAGTCGTGTTCAACTACATTCCAAATAATACAACTGAAATAGGCAATAGAGAACAGTTGCAGGAGCATAAAGAGATGCATGGAAAAGCAGAGTTGACTTTCACATCCAATATAGTAGGGAGATTTGGAAAGGGAAAAGTTGTCTTCTGAATCAAGGAGAGAATGCTGTTTTTCATGTATGCTGGATATCATAGAATCATAGAATCATAGA
>NW_009207309.1:49454-53302 GCF_000690835.1 Fulmarus glacialis | reverse complement strand
CACTCCCCAGTGCAATACACAATAGGACATATCATCTCCACATGGCATTGTTGTCATGAAGGGCAAAGGACATCTGATCTCCATCCATTACAACAAGGACAAGTTTGTGCAGAATGCAGACTTGATGCTGGAAGACAGGAACCTTGTTAATTAAAACGTCAGTGACTCAAATCTCCTTAAGGTGAGAGAGCTGCATTTTTTATTACTATTGCTGATAATGATACAGTCAACTGGTACCTTGTAGAGGCATAATGCATTTCATTTATCTTGACAAAGCCTGCACACTTTGCATGCTTCCTCTGTGCCTTATATATGACTCTTTAAGAGAATCATGAAATAAGGCTAGAGATGGAAAGAAAAAGAATAAAAGGCAGTGTTTTTATTTTTTCCATCCTGTTAGACTAAAGCCGTTCTTTATCATTCTCCAAATCTTGAACATAATATTGGAAATTAACATCAAGCTCATAGAAAGGAAGGAACAGCCTAAAGGGAAATGGAGGCGGAGCCAAGCAGGAATAGAGGTGAAGCTGGGAAAATGCTAAGGTAACTGCTCCAGGATGGCTTCAAAAAGGGTGACTTGTGTCTTTATTTATGACTTGAATGAGCTGCTGAAAAACCTCACTCGTTAAACGTCTCTTGCATCATTGGATGTCTCTACTCCTCTGCCCTACTTCCACCCTGTTAACTGCAATGGCTGTTGTAAACCTGCCCTTCTTCTCTTTATAGAGGACAGAGAAAAGGGCTGTAAAAGGCAGGACTTCAAAAAGTAGCTTAAAAGCTGTTGCAAAAACTGTACCCCATTTCATCGGGTACGTTACAAATACATAGGGACATCTCCATGACTGACTGCGAGCACCGAGCTCTCACTGAAATCATAGTGCTAATGAGACGTGAACCCTATTTTGCCTCTGCTTTGCCAAAGACAAGCAATGAACAATGTGACCACAGTTTTTGTAGGGCAGAAAATGCTCAGAGCTTTCTCATTCCAGCTTGGTAGTCTAACCAGGAGGCAACACTTCTTTCACAGCTACTTAAGCACCTGCAAGATCCCACTATAGCAGTAAGCATGTGCTTCACAAGCTGCAGTGAGTGCAGACTCAGCTTCGAGGTAATGGACCTTTTCAGGCCTTGAGATACAAAATATTTCTGTCAGGACAGCGTCTATGAGTCAGGCTCCAGCGATTCTGATTCCACCTGGGAGTAGTTCCCACAAAGGCCAGCCAAGTCATTAACAGTCTATGACTAATTGCCTGTTGTAAGATGGGCATAAAGCAACTTCCCTTTGAGATGGAGCTCAGCTCGAGCCCTGTTGCTGGTTTTTTGTTGCGGTGCATTTAGCCAAGATTTATCTGCTGTCTTGCTGTTGTTGTTCGTGGCAATTCTGGTCACAGGGTGGACCAGGAGAAGCTCTGCTTAAAAACATCATCTTGCCATGACCTCTGCCCCTGGTGAGCAAGGTATAGCATGAGATCCAGAAGTGAAACCTGCCCCTGCAGCCTTTGCACATGCTTGCTATTGCAGCTCTACACGTGCAATAATCCCATTATCATCGTCTCACCGTTGCTAGGAGATTACATTGTCTTCGGCTGCGCCAAACCGTGACTCAGCAGGTTGTAGTAACATGTTTTGTTGTTGCGAGAGAGGAGGCATCAACTCCGAGCTGTAAAGATGAGTCTGAGGAGCAGAGCGAATGCCATACGAGGAAGAAAAGGTCGAGCAGGAGAAGGGTCCCGAGGTTGTGCTGAGGAGCAAGAAGGAATTTTCAGGAGTTAAAACTGACAATTTCAGAAGTACCTAAGAGCATTTCTGCATTAGCACAGCACAGAGCCGTAAGGATACCCCATTAAGTCCTGTACAGATCAATTCACACTTTGGGAGCATCTTGGACATGTTAGCAGGGCTTACCCAAGCAAATATAGACTGACTATAAGGCTAAACTCTTCCTGGGCTTAGCCGTTCCCTGCCATATGCTGTGTGCATGGAGACTTTGGGTGTACCTTCCACTGAACTTTAGTGGGGTTATTATTAACTTTGGTAATTAGAGGGAAAAGTATGTATCTGATATTTAGTGTATTTTCTAGTAAAGAGCTCTGCAAGGCTGTAACTTTGTACCTCGAAGGAGGAGAAGAGAGAATCTTGTCAAAACCCTAAAAATCTAAGGTCTTGTATGAATATTTACTCATATTTTGTAAAAAACCAGCAGATATCTGATTATCCTGTTGTTTTAGGCTGTTATTAACTCTTGCGTGTTAGACATGCACAGTGCATGGGATAATCACAGTTTCTGTTGAGTCACCCAGGCTTCAGGAAATTACTGCAGTACCAATAAATAGTAATAAACACAGTGATTATTTCACTGGAAGGAAGAACAGATTCTGGAAGGGAAGAGAATTAATGTGTACTGATTTTTACCCTCACACGAGAGTGTTTCTGACAGCAAGATTATTGTACACTGCCCAACAAGGAGAAGAAGCAGCAATCTGTGACTGCTCTGACCGATATCACTAACCAGCATGGCAGCCCAATATCTCTTCTTCCTATTTGTAGTGAAAGTGGCATTGGAAAAAAAAAAAAACAACTGCATTCACTGAGGAACAAACAATTGAATAAGTGAAAATAACTAATAAACATGCTGAAATCCTAATCTCTCAGTAGGGAAAAATACAAATTGTATCGGATCATTACCTGAAGTTGACTACTCACTAACTTTTACCTTGGGACGCACATTTCACTGTGGACAGGCAAAACACTGGAAAATGAACATTTGGACAGTCTTTCCTGGCCTGGAGTGAGTAAATAAAATAAGCTGTTGTTACAAATCTTGTCCTCTTGGTCTCCTCTGGTTCATATGCATGCCTTGGTCTTATATGTAAAGCATCAACAGGAGACTATTCACTAAAGGTTTGTCCAAAAATGTCTTGAGATCTTCTTCCCGATCTCTGTGTACCAGAGCCTATTTGCCTGCCCCTGAATCACAGCTTGCTCTAGGAGAGATGCATATCCCCTGCAGCAGCAGAGAAACCTCTGTAGAAAGGCACTGCTGGTTTTGGACTGCTGCCTCATCTCCCTGCTGGAGAGTTTCTCTCCTGGCCTTTTAAATTGTTGTCTTCTCTGTTCCTCTCACTGTGGGTTAGTTTCTGATGGATAGCACTGACACGTACACGGATCTTTCTGTTGATGGATGGGTGACAGTTTTTAGGGTTTGGGTTACAACGAAAGTGCTTCGCTTAGGAGGCTGTCAAATTAGTATTAACTGTCAGACAAATGATAGAGGTCTTTCTGTAATGATCCTGACAGCATTTCTCCGGGTTCACCATCTAGATGACTCCAGGACATACAAAGCAATCTAATCCTTTATCTCCATAATATATGTAAACACGCTCAGCTGTACCCCCTGTACCAGAAGAAGTGAATTACACCTTTGGACTCTTTGAATTGAATAGAGAAATGAAGAAGAGCTAGGTCCAAGATCGACCATCTCAAAAGAGGAACAAGAGGCCAGAGCATCACAATAGCTCCGACTTCTGCAAATTGCTGCTTTATACCTGATACTTTCCTTTTCTGCCCAAGACCTCCTTAAGGGGTGAAATGTCTTATGTGTCTATTACAGGGCTTTGTTTAGGAAGAATCCTCCTCCCTCCCCAGCCTCCCGAATGACTCAATAATTACTTTAACTGATTCATCGCTCCCCCTCAACCTCCAACCGCCCCCCTCGCCACCATTCAACTTTAACACAAGACCACACTGTTTCTCGGTTTCCAATGCGCCCGAAGCTATTCAGGCCACTTGTTCGTCTCTGAATAGAGCTGACAGAGCTGCTTTTGTACAGAGTCAATTTTGGATTTAAT
>NW_009207309.1:49044-49344 GCF_000690835.1 Fulmarus glacialis | reverse complement strand
CAGGGCTGGGGGGGTGGGGGAGGGAATGGGGTCACTGGGTCAGTGTTTTGGAAAGATCACCTCAAAGGAGAGTCCAAGGAGAAAATGAATGTGGGTTAGATGTTCGGGAAGAGGTTTTGCATGTGTTTGTGTATGTAAGGGCAGTGCTCCCCATCTTCCAGAAATGATCATATGATACCTATTTGGCATCAGAAAGCAAACCAGGTCAGGCCCGGGGCAGATGGCTTTAATAGCCATTTTGAATCTATAATGACAGATCCCAGGGTCCTTTTTGCAAGGATCACAGAATAAGCTGTGGTG
>NW_009207309.1:14182-49023 GCF_000690835.1 Fulmarus glacialis | reverse complement strand
GGTTACTTGCTGCAGTCTGTCCCCTCAGGTCAGGCATTCATCATGCACATTAAAGGAGCTTCGCTAAATTCCCTTCTCCTGTTCTGCATCCCTCCCTGGAGATAAGTTCAGCTTCAGCCCTGTCTGTACCACTTAAGGGGCACGGTTCATGCCAGCACTGTGGATGCACCACAAGAAGGGAAGACCTTTTTTCTAGTGAGGCACATGGTAAGTCACGCCATGCTTTGAACCAGCACAGTCTTGCTGTACAAGGGGACCACAGATCATAATCCACATGAAAAATGGACATCGGTGAGCTAGCATAAAAGCAGTGTGACTTTCTTACTTCACTGCTCAGCTTCTTTTTGGACTTCCCCACTTTCTCACCTGACTAAGAAATATAAATTAAACTGGAAAGAGTTGTGTTGATTGTGCTGCAGAAAAGCCAATATAATCCTTGCTGATGTAGACCACAGCCCAACAGAGACTCAGTAAAGCTATTTGTGCAAAAAGAAACCCTTTTTCATCTCAAAAGCCAGATGGACATGGCTTGAGATACAACAGGTAAGGTCGCTTTGAATGGTTTAAAAAATTCCCCCTCTCCACCCCTGCCAATCCTCCCCTGTCCACATCACCTTGAGGTCACCTCCGCCTCAACTGAGGGGTTACCAGTCCTGGTCCCTACTTCTCCTTTGCCTGAAAGCCATCAGAGTGATGTCTCTCAATTTGCTGACCTAGCTAACTTCATTTTTAAAACCAAGAAAGGTGGGACCATCTCCTCTTAAACTGTTCCAGGTTGACGACAAGCGTGGAGCTGACAGTGCCCTTGTACAGCTCCAAGACAGACACCCGCTGGGAGCGTGTGCTGGGGGGGTGATACATAATTTAGAAGTAAAACAGCAATCGTGCTGTTATCCTGAGGATGCACTTTAAAATTTGACATCTCCTGCCAGCTGCTCCAGGGAGGAGCAGACTGACACTACTGAAGCATGATGACCAGGAGGAGCTCCTGGTTTTTGCGGGGGACAGGGGGGTGACCTCAGTTGAATGAACAGAGGCAGGGTGAAAAGCTGTTTAGTCAAGCTTGCTACACCCCTGAGAATTACATTTCCACCCAACATCACATCTTTTCCCTGCTTCTTTCACTTATGAACCTCCAGCTACACGTCCCTCTGGGATGCCTCTGCTGCCATTTCACATCATCCCTATGGGCCCCACATCCCAATTTCCTCTAGGGAAACAGGGAGAAGTGTTTAAGGATGTCAGAGACCTGTTGAGTTACATTTTCATCTGCAGTCCACCAGACCCAGCTCTGGCAGAGTTAGTCAGATTGAAGTAACACAGAGTGCAAGGTTTTTTGTTGTTGTTGTTCTATTCCCCCTACCTATTTGAAAGCAGACAAGGCTGATATTTATAAGACATTAACAAGCCTGGGTTTAGCATTAGATCTGCTCTCAGATTCACATAAGCTATCATATTCCTCTCCTCGACAGCTACTTGGTCTCAAACTGCTTGTTTCTGGGATGGCAGCAGGCAGGGATCGGTGGCCTTCCCATGCAAGGGGCGATGGTGGCTTGGAAGAGGCAGAGAACATCTTCTGTCCCCTCTCAGCTTGAGGGAAAACCGATGGGGTTGCCTCTTCTTAGTACATTTTTGTTCCCAGGGAGTTTAAGGTTACTGTCCAAGCCCAGGATGCTGCAGTGTTTTAAGAATCACTCTGTGATGCTAGTTGCAAGAAAATAGGGGTGACCTGTGTCAAGCAATTTTGTCTCTGTGTCTTTACTGGAGTGCCCTTTGGAGCACTATTCTGGGATCTGATTGCACACAGAGCTGGCAGTAGGAAGGACTTGCTAGAGCAGGGATGTGAGTATGGCTGGAAACTCCTGTTAATCCACCACGCTTTGATCGCAGCAAGACTACCTCGTGCTACTTCAGGCTGATGGCGCTGATATAGTTAATAGCCAGGCACCAGCCACATCGCAGGTAAGGAGTGAAGAATTGAACGTGCTTGGTCAAGGCTAGATGCAGCAGAGGAGAGCACAGAAGTCTGCTTACCTCCATCTCCAGACCCAGCTGGCAGACCAAACCTAAGCATAACAATCGTGGCCTCTCTGCAAGACAGACCACGGCGTACATCCGTGCAGCACCTCAGAGGAAGGCCAGCAATATAACTCATGCTAAGCAGCATCCCACGATGCAGAAGGCTCTTGCTGACTTCAGCTTTAGCATAACGAGAGAGAGATGCTGCTTCTCATCAACCTGTGGGTCACACAACATTGGACTCAGTTTCTGGCATGGGAAGGCACGGGTACACACAGAAAGCACTCTGCCCATGCTCACGTTAACAGACCACGGCGTACATCCGTGCAGCACCTCAGAGGAAGGCCAGCAATATAACTCATGCTAAGCAGCATCCCACGATGCAGAAGGCTCTTGCTGACTTCAGCTTTAGCATAACGAGAGAGAGATGCTGCTTCTCATCAACCTGTGGGTCACACAACGTTGGACTCAGTTTCTGGGATGGGAAGGCACGGGTACACACAGCAAGCACTCTGCCCATGCTCAAGTTACTGCCAGCTGGGCTTTTCGTGCTTCACAAAAATCAGTGATTAACTAATGCTGCCCATACTTGAAAAGTTCCTATTCCCAGTGGCTTTGGATGGTGAGCAAGGGAAGAAAGAGGTTGGCATTTTTTTCTCTAAAACCTTCTCCCCCGGGACTGTCTCTATAAACAAATAAGAGTTTGCTAGGTATCTGCAGGGGAATGAAGAGAAACAGTGCTGAACCAAAGCCCTTATTATATATTGAACCTCCTAAAATGGTTATGTTTAAAGAGAAACCATTCTGTCATTAATAAATCCAATGAACACCAGGATTTTCAAGGCTAGGATGTATCACCGGTGTATATATCTCCACCAAGACTATAGATTGTCATAGAAAGTATAATTAATGTGCCTTTAGCACTGTGAAGGTGTTTGCTGCTGTATATATACCTTTTAAATATGAGTCCTGGTATACCAAAGCATGACCCCAGCGTCTCAACTAATATTCTCTCACTCAGATGCCAAGATCTAATGTCCAGGCATAAGTGTGAACAATCACCACAGCTACAATTGCTATTTCCCAGCACTGCTCCATCAGTATTTAATCTGCTGCTTTATAGAGCACCGTAGGGGATCCCCAGAAAGGAAAGCAGCTGCAGCCAAGTTCTGCTCCAAAAAGTATTTTCGATTGAGATGCCTATTAATTCAGGCAATAGGCATTAAATGACGTAATAGTGAAGCTGGAGGGCTGATATGCCCTTCTACCCAGGGCAGGAAAAATTTCTTTTTTTATGCCTAGGATAGTTGCTGTAAAAGAGGGCCCTACAGGAGTCTAAGAAATGTGTTCCAGAATTATTATTTTTTTCTCTCTTGAAGTGGTAGCTGTTGGCTTTTTTTTTTTTTTTTTCTCCTAAGCCAAGATAATGTATTTAATTTCTTCGGTTGTTGCAGTAGTTGGTTAGGTATCCACAGACAACAGTCAACTGAGTATTTTCAGTGCAAAAAGAGCCTGGAGATGCGTGCCTGTGTTCCCAGCCATTTCCATTCAGACAGTTTCACTCTTTGAGCTTGCAAAGAGAGGACAACCTCCAAAGAGGGGCTGGAGGGGTCTCCTAGGGAAATTGTTGGCTTAGACAGCAGGAAACTACAACTCACTTTCAGGATCCCTGTGTGACCCTGAAAAACTTCCTCCATGTCTTTGTGCCTGAAGCCCCGGTCTGGAACATGGAGGAAATAGCTCTGCCTTCTTTCATGAAGAGGTGGTGAACACCCTTTTTTGACTTGCAAGAGCTCATTTAGAGCTCAGATTGACATGTTAGACGTATTAACTCTTCACCTCAGGAACAGCAGCCAATGAATCTTATAGACCAGAGAAAGGCAGGTCCTGCTTGATCATCTTGACTCCATCTCCTAGGGCTTACTCTGTTATGAGAATACTCCAGTGCAATGGAGATCAGACAAGGTTAGTGTGACTACAGCCAGAAGTGTGAAAATTAGAGCTAATTCTCCTCCGAGCAATTCCCCATCATTTTCTAAGCTACATCATCAATATATCCCTGTATATTGAGTTTTTCTTTTTGCACCTCCTACTTTCCAGCAAGTGAAACCTGAGATGAGATATTTGGTATCTCCCACAATGACAAGATTTAAAACTCCATTGGGTATGTGATGTCCTGATTTTTTCTGTTTTTTTCTTCTTCTCCTGTGTTTGAAGATGAAGTGAGGAGGCTGAATACGTGAGCTGGGATGGTATCAGTGTTTAAGGGTCATATCAGAAAGCTGTTCCCAACTTCTCATGTTGGCAGGGTGTACAGTGTGATAACATAACCTGTTCACCCATCTTGGTAAAAGGCATATTATTAGGCTTCAATCTTTGGAAAGGTTAGGTTTCTGACCCCATTTTCTTAGAGGATCTCAATCACTGAATGGTTTAATGCTGTTAAGTCCAGATTAACACATTCACGTGGTTGGTTTTTGGAAACAGCAGCAGCAGATGAGAAATATTACCCTATTTGACTCATTGATCTTGCTGCAATCCAGATCATATCAGGCTTGGAAAGTTATTTTTGACTCTATATAATGGATACTTTACACAGGAGATAGATTCAGTACTTTTGTAAAATAAGAAGAAAAATACAGCAATAAATTGCTATAAAGCTGAAGTAATAAAGTATCTCATTGGACTGTCTGGTCTGCAACTTGTTTTTCTCTCCTCAGAATAGAAATACAAAATCTTGTCTCCTCCCTTTTGTCTCTACACTCCCTTCACTTTCCTTTTCGACATGTTGATTCTTCTGCCTTCAGAAAGAAATTGCTGTTCCCTGAATTTGTTTTTATTTTTTGCCTTCCGTGACTGCATTACCTGACAATTTCCTTTCGTCATCTGCCAATTTCTTTTTTAAACTTGCTATTTAATCGCTACTCAGACTTCTGATCAGTTTTTGCCTAACCACTGCTTGGCTCCCAGTCCATCCAAAACCCACTGGCTTTAATAACGACACAGCAGAACATGAATATTAGTTGTAATGGTGTTTCTGATCCTGTGTTATGAATGAACATAATGCAAAGAGGCATGTTCCCTCCCCACCCTGTTGAAGGAATTAAAATTGCAATTGTTCTGGAGAAGCAGTGTTCGTGATCACATTTCCCAGCACACCAGCAGGTCTGGCCCATAAAGTAGTGGACCTCACTGCTGTGAAGGATGTCAGTCTTAAGGATTTTTTTCCACCTACAAGGCACCTATCCGTGGGTGGCTTTTCCTTCTAATTTTAGCTGTATTTGAAGACTCTCTCTGTAATCTCTGTCAGTCAGCTCCTCCACCCCCTCACTAGTTTGGTCCTTTGAGTTTTTGGTCACTGCAGAACAAACTCTGATGAACATCTCTGTCTAACATGCTGGCCAGTCACCTTCTGCATTGGTCAAATACTCAGTGAGTATACACTGGTTGTTTTCCAGTAAAATGCCAATTGAAATTGCATTATTATTTCTTTCTGGAGTTCTTGTACATCTCGAATGTTCAGAAATCACACAATTTTGCCAGGGTAGTCATTGCTGTGACCCATCTGGAGGGTCAATGGAGAGGTATCTACCTTTCATCTGATGAATCATATAGGACTCTTCATTGACTCTATTTTCTAGATTACTACTGACTATATGGGGAGCCTACAGAGTTTCTTTTATGGAGGTACCTACCTTGAAAACAGATAAAGTTAGGAAACAGGGTGCCTACTGTCTATATCCATTAGTTTCAGACCCTGATATTAGGAAGTGAGGGCTGAGAAAGCTCTGTAGCTCTCATACCTGCCCAGCTTTTGATATAATCAGAGTCTAAATCAGCAGTTTTCAAGATATTAGCGCACATACCATTGTGCAGTGTCATTAGCTGTGAGATGAAGAGCAGAGATAAGCTTTCGGGCTGTTAGCCAAACTTTAGTCTAAGCTTTAGTATGTACACCATACTTGGAAGGACCTGTGCAAGTGAATATCTGCTGGTGAAGCTTGGTCCATCCCGGACCTGAAATTCCTCTTCCAAATACATCTGGAGATTGGGCTCAGGAATCTTCTTGGAGTAGGACGGTGGGATCACTGTGGATGGAGAAATTGAAAGCATGGCTACATGCACAATTAATGTGTTGACTCACCATGTCCCAACACGGGATGCTGACATTACTCCATGCCTCTGGTGTTCTTACACCAGAAAGTTTTGGTGTTTTGGGACTCACATGGCTCAAGCAATACCATAAAAGCAACAGATTTATGAGAAAGTGCTCTAGCATTTATTAATCGCTAACCTTTCCCAGGGCCAGTCCTTCTGCATTTTAGTGCCATGAATGCTAATTAGGTGCCTGGAACATTTTCCAACTCTTTCCTCCTATAGCCAGTGTTCTCCCTTCCAAGGCCATGCAGATTGCTGCAGATCACAGCTCCTGTGTTGGATGAAATCTTAATGGTAGTAACCTTTGGCCTACACGATGAGGCAGGATAACTGCATTTCAAGTGCCTCATTGCTTTCCCGGAATTTCTTTGAGCATGTTTTCTTCCCAGGCTCTCCTCTCAGGGCACAGCTTTCAGCTGCCAGTTATATAAAAGAGTGTCGGTCCAAACTTCTGTGTTCTGGACCAAAGTTGAACATGCAATTTTTATATTTTCCTTGGCTCAGGATCTGAGTCACCTTTCTGAGCTTTGTCCTTTGTTGTGCTTGGATTAAACTGAGTGCTTATGACTGGTTAGTTAGTTGAAGTCAACTAACTTTTTTTGATTTTGGTGCCAATTTTTAAATAAATAATAGCTGTTCACAGGGACAACTTCGCAAGAAATCAATAAGCAGCGTGTCCCGTGCAGGCTTTCATATTGCTGTGATACTTCTCTCTTACACAACTAGTTTCATCTGAGATAAAAAAATCCCACACTTCCACAGAAAAATCCCCAATTCATGGGGTAAAGTTAAAAAAAAAGATTTTAAATTAGACTCCATGCAAAAAACTCTCAGAGCTATGAGGAGAACACAGGTGTCTTGGGGCTTAGTGCCCTAAGAAGCTTTGCACCTCTTGATTTAATTTGTATTAGTTCTGAAAGACACACTATAACAGCCAAAAGTTCAGGGACAATGTAATGTCTAAGGACATCACCATTCAGGAGGTAAGAAAGAGAAGGGTCCAACTAGCCTTAAAATCCAGGACTCTGCAAATGGCTGATTCTTGAGAGTCACTTAAGAGTAATGTGTCCTGCAGGAATAGCTCAGATAGATAGGGGCACACCAGCAAACCATAGAGCACCTTACGGATGATAAAGTAAAATAATTCAAGGCTCATTATGAAAGGAACCTGTATGGAAATAATCTCAGTTAAAAGCAGAATAAAAGAACAAAAGAATCAGCAAGTACCCAGAAGGGTCATGTAGGGCACCCTCCCTTGATATGATTAAATAGATGAATAAGTGAATAAGTAATAATCTAATCACAGAGGGGGCCAGGCAAACTCGGTATTAAACTACTAGAGTAGGCAAGTTTTTCATTTGTGACCAAATGACCTCATATTTTTTCGATCTGCTTCTATTAAGCAGAGTCGTTTCTTCCATCAGTGCAGTGGTGAAAAATTTCTCCAACTGTTCCAGAGAGAGAGGAGTAAATGGTTCCTTCTGGAGAGGGAGAGCAAGAAATTAATGCCGTGACATGTTCTTTCCTAAAATCAGTGAGAATTTTGCTATTAATTTCAGGGGTCTGTTGGGAGACGACTGAGCCCTGGACAGAACAGGACTGATCTTCTAACACTGAAAGCAATAGTCACTTTTCTGGTGAGTCACAGGGAACAGCATCCGAAACTGAGATTGGGGAGTATCTCCCGTCTCTGCAGAATAGGTAGAGCCTTGACCATATGTACAAGAGGATGGCCCATGTCTTAGTAAACAGGATCAAACGTTGGCTCATCTGGAGCCCATGTCAACAATGAACCCACCACAACTCTTCTCTACGTCCACGCTCTTATCTGCAAAGTTTCACTACTCCCTGTAGGTGTTGAGTGTTACGAGTCTGATCTTGTCAGTGTTGGGGACCTTCAGGCAAGTGACTTATGTGACAGAGCAGGAGGGCACAGTAACATTGCTGTTGAGAGGGCAGGTAACAGCAGTAGTTGGGACTTTGCAGACCTACTCACATCTGTGTGCAGCTGGTGTGATTCTGCCAGTAACAGCTGCTCCCTCCTGCAGAGCTTTTCATGTGACACTTTAAAGCATTACTTGAGACACTCTAAGGAAGACTCAGTACCCCACAGTGCATTTTTTAATAGACAGAGCAGCCAAGACGCAGAACTAAGTGACTTACTTGAGACGACCCAGGAAGTCACACACCTGGGAATCAAGAACGGGCTCTGATCTTCTGCCTTTCAACACAGTTTCTAATCCGTTAGCTTGTTTTGAAGAGAAATTTCCGTCCCATTCACATTTCTTTGGCCACCCTGTTTCTGCTGGTAGAGATGGGACTAGACTATCACACACTAGGTCTACATGTGTCCAAAACAGAAAAACTGATGGCCACCCATCCCAAATTTGGTAGCACAGCGTGGATCACAGCACTTCTGCAGGCCTAGTCCAAAAGCTGTGGTGTTAGAAAGGTGCCTGTGGGAGTGGAAAGTTCTGTTGTGATTTCCTGAACCTCTTGAAGCTCAGAAGACTAATGGCAATCGTAATGCTGCTCCGTTGTACTCTAAGCATTCAAAATGGGTCATTCTTGGGCAACAGCAAAAAGTTCATCCCAGGGTACAAATTTTGTTCTATCAAAATACCTCTTGCAAAGACTGTGAATTGGTGAATTTGGTACCATGCTACTTAGCAGAAGGAAAGCACTACACAGAGGCAGCTCAACCATTCATTTATTTACAGAATAATTGGAGGTTATTAACTAGTTAATTAATAAAGATTAGATGGAGTGGTGGTGGAGGGGAACTTAACATTAAAAAAAGTTTGGCAGCAGTAATAGCTGCTGTATTATAAAGGTTTGTAAATCAGTGGAAGAAGAAGAGGAAAGGAAGTCAAATTGACCATCAGGGAACAAAGGAGTAACACAAGTAGGGACAGTCTTAGCAGGACAGCTCAGTGTTTAAAAAAGGAATTAAGACAGTACCCTCTAACCAGCTCCAACCGGTGAATAAGATCAGTGCCTCACCTTGCAGGTTGCAAGTGGAATGTGAATTGGGCTTCTCATCCCCAGGGCTAATTCTGGGCAAGCAGATGCTCAGCTGAGCTGAGAGATTAAGTCAGCGTGAACCAATCAACAGTATGCGGAGGAGAGACTTTTTAGACTATTCATAATAACTTGACTTTTCTCTCCTAGAATTCTCTCTGCCACAGGATCACAAAGCATTACATAAACCATAGTTGGCTAAGTTTTTTGATGAAGGTTTTCCTTTCTTATTTTAAGGGGTGGGTAAGGGTTATTAGCTTTGTTCCACTGATGAGGAAACCAAGACATAGAGAAGTCAATATACCTTTACCCACAAATCCCATTGAAAGCATCCCCTGACTGCTGAGAGCCATGCAACGGATTCTGGGAGACCTGCCAAGACAGCCAAGTGCCAGGATCAGTGACTCACATTGTCATGGAGGGATGAGAGATGATTTACACGAGTGCAGTTCAAGCAATTGGAGCTAGGTTGGGCTGATGCCATCAATGCAGACTGCACCAATGCACAGTACCCACTGCTGCCCGCAAAGACGGAGGCTGGTGGCAGAACCGGGCATGAAATCAAAACCAGACCTTGAAACCACCATCATCATCTGCTCATAACACCAAAGTGATGCAGCTCTTTGGTGAGCTAAATCACTTTTAGGAGATTGCCATCATCATCTTTTGACTGTTTGAAGGCTTACATTCTTGTACCACTCTTCCTGCCTCTGTGTCTCCAGTATTGTTACTATTAAAACCAGTAGTAAATCTTGTGTATGTGCTGACTGTTGGAGTTAAAGCCCTTCATACTTTCAGCAGGGGGCTCACATATAAGCCTTAGCAGAATGCAGATGTCTCGGCCTAGGACAGGAGATCATCAGCTGCAGTTGTTTGCCTACAGAAGAGTTTATTTTACCCCACTCCTACTGCACACACACACACGTTTTAACAATCTTCTAACCCTTCCTAGTGACCTCTAAACTATCACCTATTCATACCACTTTTTTCTCCCACCCCATTCATTTTGTCCATATTCCCATCTCTGTTTCTTTCATACTGGGAAGGGGTTAGTATCCACTCTAGTGTTTATTTCTGGAAAGAAGGAGCAGTAGAAAAAAGATACGTTAAGTAAGCAACTGTTGCGGTTTAACCCAGCAGGCAGCTAAGCACCACACAGCCACTCGCGCACTCCCCCCCCAGTGGGACGGGGGAGAGAATCGAAAGAGTAAAAAATGAGAACACTTATGGGTTGAGATTAAGAACAGTTTAATAATTGAAATAAAATAATATAGTACTAAAAATAGTAAGAATAATAATATGTAGTGAAAAAAAAGATAACAAAAAGAGAGAGAAATAAAACCCAAGAAAGACAAGTGATGCAAATGAAAAAAAAAACCAAAAACAATTGCTCACCACCCATGGACTGATGCCCAGCCAGTCCCTGAGCAGTGGCCCCCTGGCTAGCTTTCCTCTAGCTTATATACTGAGCATGACGTCATATGGTATGGAATATCCCATTGGCCAGTTTGGGTCAGTTGTCCTGGCTGTGCCCCCTCCCAGCTTCTTGTGTATCTCCAGCCTTCCCAGTCAGTAGAGCATGAGAAGCTGAGAAGGCCTTGGCTCTGTGTAAGCACTTCTCAGCCATAACGAAAACATCTCTATATTATCAACACTGTTTTCAGCACAAATCCAAAACGTAGCCCCATACAAGCTACTACGAACAAAATTAACTCTATCCCAGCCAAAACCAGCACAGTGACATGTAACTGGCTGAATAGGTAAAGAGGGTAAAGGAGCTCTGGTCCTTGGCTCCAACAGTTCTCAAAACTCCCAACTAATATTTTAACACTCTTTTTTGAGCTGAGTCCATCAGTGCAGACTGCAGCAGTATGATGTCCACTGGTGTCTTCTAAAGAAGCTGGCTGGTGATGAAACCAGGTGGATGCCGAAAGGGATACCTGACAGAGTCTCCTCTAATGCGTCTGAATCAGCAGTTCTAGATTCTGAATAGGAGAGACGGGCCAAAAGTATGTGGTCTCCCTGAATAGTGTCTCCTATTGGCACTGCTGGAAACAGAGTGTTAGGCTTTTCTGTAGGGCATTTTTCTTATGAACTCTGTTATGAGCTGGTGAGTTCAAAGTTTAGATTAGGACACTACTGAAGTTGACGAATAAATAAATAAATAAATAAATATTTTTTTTTTCATCTACAGAAAAGTACAATAAAGGGAGACATGAGACTGGTTTCCCTGGTGTGGGGATACAGGAGGAATTGTGAAAAAGAAAGGAAATAAGATAGTTTTCTGAATCTACAGGACAAAAAATCGTTGGCTTAGATTGCAGTGCTGGATATCCAAATTAGACGTGGCTGAGCTTCTCCTAGAGAGATGGGTAATGACACACTGGGCTGTTGGGGTTGGGACGCTTCTAAAAGCAGATTGGTAGGTCATTGTCCAAGGGTGCTTTCTGCAAGGTGAAACACCTTAGAGGTAGGAAGATGGAGTAGGTCTCTCCCTATGTTGTCTATGAGTCAATGTTTTTCTTCCAACTCTGGGTTTTTTAAGGACCTGGGAAATTTGTTATGAACTCTCTAGTTCCCAAAATGACATCCCTACGTTATACATGCTTCTTTCAGACAAGCTTTTTCACTGTCACAGCAAAGGAGCTCACTTTGGTCATTCAGTCAGGATCACACCTCAGGAAATGGGTTTCCACTTACATGTGCTTTTCCCCAGCATTGTAAATTTTTGGCATTTTAAATGAGGAAAGAGAAGAGTCCCCTTGAACAAGCTGTTGAAAAGCTGAGTCTAAGGCAAATCACATTATGTGTTCGGTTCATTTATTTTCTAGGTAAAATGTTTCTTAGAGGGTTTATTTTCTGGCATATGCATTTTTTTCAGAATAAACTCCACATGTTGATTGGTTATTGATTTCCAGGGAGCAAGCAATTTCCTGAAATAGCCCCTTGCTTATCTTGGACCCTACAGAGGGAAGAAAAGACTAATAAAGGTGATTCTTTGGTGGGGGCTGTTGATACAGGTTATAGCTGGTCTTCATCACCAGTTTATTGACTGGTCTGTTAGATCATTAATCGCCCTTGGTTTTGATCTGGGCCATTGACTAACAAACTTGTCATTAGCTGTTGGAAAATGACCAGCTCTTTTTCAGGATTATTGCACTCAGCTATCACTGGTGTTAAATCCCAGAGGGTGTGAGGCAGGACTCTCCAGAGCACAGTTTCCTTGGTTCACTGGAGTTGTATGAGCATCAAGCCAGGCTGTTTCTTTTGCAGGGATCAAGAGCTATCTAGGATGCTGGGACATGATTTTTTTGTTCGTTCCTTGAATCGCCAAAGAGAAGTCTTACTGTAAGAAAGGAAACTTTCTCTCTCTTTGGTCCCTTGTTAAAGAATAATGAGTTAGTTTGAAATTATGTTGCTTGCTTGATGTGTTAGAGTTTTCCTGGTTTATGCCAGCAGAAGATCTTTGCTTGGAAGCTTATCTTCATGCTTGCAAAAGGTGTGGGACTGAAAGCTGTGGAGATTAAAATACGCAGTACAAGCAAAAAAGAAGCTGGACTCCATCCATCCTTCCTCAGTAGTGTCTCTCAGACCAGATCTCAGATGGCAGAGGAGAAGTCTCTCAGTTTCATTGAAGAATATCATCAATAGGGTTGTTAGTACTTGTTTGCCTTGGAGTTTCTGAGGTGCGAGCACCAACTTGGTCAGAAATTGAGGAAGGACCACAAAATCCATCAGGGAACCATGAAAAAGAGATTTCCTTTTCTCATGACTGATCCAAAAAGAAGCTTCCTTTTTTCCCTCCTTGGTCCAAATAGGAATCAAGCCAGTCCTCTAGAAATGAAACTCCCATTTTTCATTCCAAGTTCTCCCGAGCCAACTTCCCACCATGGCACTTCTCCAGGACACAGAGGAGTTGGGCTGTTCTGTCTCGGCTTTCCCAGGAAAACAGATCTTGCTGTAAATAGGTTCTCCCAGAAGAAAAACCTGCATCTTTCCAGCACTGCAAAAGCAACTCCCTTCATTTTTGGTAAAGCTGGATTCTCGGGAAGAAGCTAGCCAACAAGCAACAATAAACAGAATTCATGTAAGCTCCATTATTAAGCAAAAGTGCCAGCACTGTTTCATTTTACAAACTCTGTTGATAGCAAATTTTGTTTCAGCTCAAGATCTGGGAATTCAATTCCAGTGTCACATTGGACCCGCTGCCCACCTCCTCTGCTCCCCCCACTTCTTTCCTCCCCAGGAATTCAATCATGTCTACATCCTACTGCTGGCAAGGGAGACATGGAAAGGAAGAATACATTATTTTTAGAGTTTGTGTCTCCCAGACAAATTGTGACCCTCCAAGTCATGTTATTATGAAATCTGTAAGAATAATAGTAACAACAACTAGGAAGAGAGGGGGCACTTACGTCTGCATGCAGCAGGCACTGCAACACAATTCCTTTCTGCAGAGCGTCATTTGTGCTAATGCATCCCAAAAAAGCTCCATATCCGATTACAGGCTGTGCAGAGAAATGCAAGGAAACTCCCTGGAAGATAACCGCTTGGGGCTGCAATCTTTCAGAGTTCATCAGCTAGGCAATGAGTCGGGGCTGATCGGTAGTTCAGCTGGGAGCCCACTGAGGAAGGAAGAAAAGTGAGGCTGATGTTTGGGCAGGTGATGTTCTTTTTCTTCAACTTTGAATATTCAGTCAGTCGTTCATAGCTACCCCTCCTTTTCCTCCTTTCCTAGCCTGCCTTGCTTGAATATTTGCAGATGTAACTCTAAAATACATGGTCCCGACAGCTTAGTTCACTAAAGATATGCTGGACATTTCAAAAGGCTAAGGATAGGGTGAGTGATGGGTGAACATGATGATGGTTGTTATAGCCAGTTGCAGTACCCCTGAGGTCTCAGAGCAACTGATTTCTTGCCCCAGTTCTGAGATGAAAGTTGGATCCCTTTAAATCAGGAGGAACTTATCTCACAAATCCCACTGGACCACTTTTAATGTCACCAGGGATTCAGGGATGTCTCAATAGCAGAAGCCTCAGATGGCCCATCTCAGGACATTCATAAGGGTCTGATCACCAGGAAGAACTGAGGTCTTTCCTTTGAGAATCAGCCCTGCTATGATTTCTGAAGCCAACTACCTACACTTTTGAAAAAAACTCACTCCCTGTAGAGGGACTCCTGAAGGCCTTCAGGAAGGCTCATGGCATTGAGTCCTTAGCGTTAACCATGTGCTGAGGGGAAAGAAGTTCCACTGATATTTTTTAGTGGATCTATTCTCCATCCATGCTTCCAGTCCTTCTTCAAGTGGATTCAACTAAACGACTTTTCCCTCCCAGAGATTAAAGTTGCCTTCCGATTTTTTTCTCTGGTTTCTGTTGGCAGTCTTGCCAAATCTCCTTCCTCCCACTAGCCAGTCTTTGATTTCCTCTTCTGAAGGTTGTTTTCAGCATATACCATGACCTGACAGCATAAATGAGTCCCAAGAATCCACAGCAAAGATCATCCTTTACAGTTCTTCTTTTACATAAACGTAAGGTTAGGGGTGTTGACATGTAGGATTCCCCCTTCTTTAGCTACCATGTCCCTAAAACGTGGCATTTTTCATCTCTGGAGATGGTCAGTAAGTAGCAGTTTTAACTTGGAGTTTTAAATCTGCTATTCCTTGTTACTCAGAGAATCCTCTGACAATAGCATATGGTATATATGTTTGACTATATTTATCTGTATACGCACATAGGTTTGCGCAGCCACGAATTCCTGGAGTATTAAAGGATCCAGACTTTTCTTAGCTGATAATTTATTGAAGCAGCATCTTAGCATAATGCCATGCCTTGTACGGTTATTGGTTCTGGCAGGGTTTTCTTTGTAATGGCTTGATCTGCTTTGTATTGAGCAAGAATGGAATTGACTGTAGGACAACTGTGTATTTTCGAAGAGTACAGTCTCACACTCCGAGTATCCAAGAGCACTCAATAAAGTAATGAGTTAGACTGGCAGCACAGTGACTGTGGAAGGAAACAGAATTGCCAGCTCAGCTAGGCTTATGCTTTACGCATTTGGGAGTTTGGGAGGGCTTTTTGTGTTTTCTTTTTTTCCACGTGCCAGCGCTAGGCTTCTCTTTTTGCCTTTTTGTGATGAGGTGCTATGGGAGCGTAGCCCTCTTTGACAAGGATTCCCATCAGAGATAGGCAGGAGGATCCTGCTCGTGCTGTTTTCCCCGCAGGGTGCACGTTGGTTTTCCTCCCTCCCCACTTTCCCTAGTGCTGCAATGCAGTGTCAGCGTTGGTTGCAAGCCCAAGCCCTAGCACAGAGTCTGATTCTGCCACAGTCTTCTGGCTCTGGGGAGAAGCATGAAAACACTTGGCCCCTCTCTCTTAGCTGCTGCAGTCTGCCTGCATGCTCCGGGAGAGAAGGCAGAGCTGGAGCTGCAAGGCAGGATAAGGGCTCTTTTGCATCGTGTGTCCATAGTGCTTCTGTTGGGCAAGGTGAGAAAGAACAAAAGTCAAAGCAGCAGAAGCCAGGCTCCCTGAGAGTGTCTCCTGTGGGATTTGTTGGCCAAACAAAAAAAATCCCAAAACAACACACAAAACAAACAAAAAAACCATTTCTTTTGCTGGACTTATTCCTTGGAGTTGAGAGGAACCCTATTTTCCTAGAGGATGTGGGTGAATCTGGTGCCTGTGGGATATGGTTTCACCACCCTGAACTTTTGCTTGGAGTCTTGGCCTGAAATTAGCTAATTTTTCAAAAAGAAATCCAAGCAAGACACCAGGCTTGAATACCTCTGCAGTGGCAGGCATTGGGCCATGACTCTGAGCTCATTGCCTATGCCACTGTGCTTGCTTCAGGTTTCCCTGGGAATTCACGAACCATTCCCGGCTCTGGAGACACAACTCAGTGGCTCCAGACTGAGAGGGATTGTCAGATGAGCAGTCCATGATCCGCACAGCGGTATGGTTTACTACGGCATTTGGCCAGAGCCTGCCCTGCATTTATCAGACACGGGATCTCACCAGAGATCCTTCTTGAACTTGGGGACCAGGTTGGAGTCTTCGTTGAATGTTGATCCAGACTCAGTTCCTCTCTTGGTATCACCCCTCACCTTGCAACACAACTGTTCACCAGGACAGTTCAGATGAGAAGTTTGAAGGCTGGGGATGACTTTGAGCCCAAAAGCTCCTTAACAGCCGTGCTGGGTGAGATCAATGGTCTACGCAGATGCCTATGAGAAGAAGAAAGCAAAAAGGAGTAAGCGTGAAGTAATCCCATCTTTGATGCACACTCCTTACTTCCAGCAGTCACTGAATTAAGGATTATTATTTTCTTCTGAGTTGGAAACTGTGTCTGAACCATGTGTGTAACAACCATGGATGGATAGTGCCTCTGCGAATCTGTGTAATCCCTCCTGGAGCCCACCAGAACATTTGGCCTCTAGGGCATGCTGTGGCAATGAGTCCCAGTGTTTAAATGTTACGTGCTGCTTGGTCGGTTCAGGATGTGTCTCCAGCCCATCTCCCAACCTCCTCTCCTGTTGTTTTTTTGAGGGGGGTTGTAATAAAGGTCCCTGAAAACTTAATGGTCCACCTGATTTCAGTTGGGACTGGGTCGTGCCCTCATGCAAGTAATGAACAAGAGGGAGAAATTGTTCAAAGTGTTTTCACCAGTAATCACTGGCCTATACAGGAGATGGACTGGGGACAAAAATTCCATTATTTCATGTAAACATTAAGACAAAAATGGAAAAATCAAAGGTAAAGGAGTTCTCTTGAACTGCTTGTTGCCATGGCTACTGTATCATCCAGAGTATCCAATGGAAAAATCAAAGGTAAAGGAGTTCTCTGGAACTGCTTGTTGCCGTGGCTACTGTATCATCCAGAGTATCCGGGAAGCACACAGGATTTCATTTCCTTCCCAACTTTTTCATTGAGTTTGATTTTTATTATTTTTTTAAATGAAATAAGAGGGGAAATGGAGGAAGGGAGGATACTAATTGTTCATCCCAATGCTTTAAACTGAAAAGTGCTTTGAGGCTGCTGATGAGATAATTGTCTGTTGTCATCTATGAGGTCTCCCGACCCTTTCTTGTTTCTGAGACAAATAACATAACTCTCTTCAGAGCTTCTGTGGAGCAACATCTTCATTATCACTGACTTCAGAGGGACCCAGGGGTGCTCGTGGCATTGTATCTTGAGTAAGGTGGGATCACCATGAATAACCTTCTTTCTCATGCTCTCTGGGGAGGCAGCTTGCTGAATCAATTGGGATTTTGGGGAGAAAATGCAGAATTAGAATAATATTCCTCTTCCACTCTAAACACTATAGCATTTTCAAACAGAGAGGAAAGAGGCCTCCTTAAAAGCTGACAGAAAATGCTAAACTGAGGGTAAGGATTCATCTTTTTGGCACCACATCTTTCCATTCAGTATTTTTTTCAGATTTTTTGAGTGCCAGTGATTTGGAGATAGCAGAGACATGAAAAGTTCAGAAGGGCTACTCAGCAACGTTGCTCTTTATAGTTAATTTTCCAACACTAATCCAGGTTTAGGTTGAAAAAATTGATCAATGATGAATCCTCTTCTCTTGGGAGGCTGTGCAATATTACACAATAATAAAATCTTTTAAAATTATGAGAACAGTGTCTCACTAATCTGATTGTTATTAGCCAAACCAAATAATAGAAAAAAGTGTAATTACAGTAGAATTATATTGCAATTAAAATGTAATTACACTGTGGGGTTTTTTTGCTCAATCAATAATTATTTCTGTTGATATAATAAGAACATTAACTGCATGAATGAATGGTTTGTGTTAGCTCTCTGGTGTCCCTATGCTACCTGAAATGAATATACACCATTTGAATGACATTTACAGTATTTATTCTCAGCCATACCATGAACCATTCAGTCACTTATTTTGCAAGACATGAGGGGGTGTGTGCATATATGTGTGCACATCTGTAAAACACTAATACATGTAATACGACCTATATTTACCAATTATATTATTACATTAATGTAAAATTATATTGCAATACTAACATATGTTGTAATGGAGTATAATTATATTACATTTGTATTTGTGGTATTAAAGTGTGTCAGAGAACATACTTATCATAACTGCACTGCAATTGCTCTTTAACGAGAGTGGAATTACAGTCACCATATTATGAAACATGACAGTGTTATCTTTATACATTATTTGTATTAAAGTACAGCTTGCCATTAACTGGTATCTGCTTAAGAAGATAGCAATCTTCCACTGGTACTAGGGAACAGACCTAGAGTGAGCTCTAGTAAAGGACTCTAGCTCAACAACAAGATTTTTGACACATGGTCCTGGCATGGGGTCTGGATCTCTATTTTGGGGTCCAGTTTCTGCCTTCCCATCAATTGTCCTCACTAAGCAGCGCTGCTAATGAATTTGTCCATGGAAACTTATGCCTCCTCCCAAAGGCACGGGGACAGTAATCGTTCACAAATGTGCCCATGAAAGCTCGTCTGTTGGTGTAGGACTAACCAAGATGCTAAGATTTTCGGTCACAGTGGCTTGTCCAAAATCCTGGGCAAAATTCCGTGGACAGCTCAAGGATCCTCAAGTGGTCAGCTCAGATTTGTATCTCTGTCTTTTAGTCATCTAAGGATAGTTCAAGGTAACCCTTTCTGAGTATCTTCCAGGTGGTCCTGCCTACATCTTCAATATCAAAATCCAGTAGTAAGAGCATTACATCACTTTTCAGCCAGACTGAAAATCCCCATTTTCTCAAGTCTTGGGACAACCTGTGCACTTTTCCTTAAAAAGGCTTCAGATAAAATGCACAGTATCTTTCTATATTCTAGTTCAACCCACAAGTTATAGTGGCACAATATCTACTTTATCTTCTCTTTTGGGCTCTGGGGTCTTCCTGCATCCTCCCCTGGGTTATTCATCAGCCTGGAGAGGCTGGTTTGCAGGTGAGGTGGGTGCACTGAACAGAGAGGTAGGGATGCAAGCACAAGTCTACTCCACCACCCCTGCTACAGCTATGGTGATCCCTGGCAGGGACAAGGTCATGACATGCTGCAGATTCACCTCCCAGAGCGCATGCCAAAGCACTCCACCTTATGTCAGATGTATCCATTAGCCCTTCATCTCAGGTGGAGCTGGAGATCCTGCTGTCCCAAAGAAGGTTCGGTCTCCAAGATCTGGTCACGGCCCAATGGAGACTCTTTGATCTACATAACTCATAAGCTGCTTCACCAAATCAATGCCAAAGAGGCTGAGATTGAAGCAGTCTTTGCTCATAGCATTAGCAGACAGGTTTGCAGATATGTGGGCTTTTCTCAGGTCAGAGTGTAGGGGTCTCCTAATGAATAGCCATTGCCATTGTAGTTTATTTACTGAATTAAAATCTCAAGTTTCTTGAGGAATGCATGTACTCTTACTCAAGACAGATCACGTCTTGATCTGCCAAAGTCAAAAACAAACAACCTGAACCAACATTTACTTTCTGCAGTATTTATGATTCACCAAAACAATTGCTCTTGGCGATTTTGCAAAGCAGGAACATTATTTCAGTAAAAATTAGTTGGACAAATATACTGCAATGTAGGCTTGGGCAAGAATGTGTCTGAGTGTGTGGGCTTCTTACAGGATATTCAAGGATCTCCAAGCAGAGGAGGATGAATCAGGATGAATGAGCGAGAGAAAAATCAAGAAGATGCATAAAAGAGGTCTTTACAGCTGCATGAAAACAACATGTAGGCATTGAACTCAGGAATTAAGAGATGGGTTCCTGGCCCCACTGATGTCAGTGAAGCTTCTTGGATTCAGTGAATAACTTTGGATCTATAATCAAAGACGGATAGTACTAATTTCTTAAGAAAATGGCTACAAACTATACAAGTAGATTCCCACACTGCTTGAGTTCAATCTCTAACTCCACTAATTACCAGCGGCCTCCTGAGATACGATGACCTCAAGATACTAACTCTGTATTTGCTGAACATCTTACGTCATCTCCTTTCCTCTTTTTGCTTCCTGCATCTGTATTTTTGCCAGTTACAGATCTTTAAAATTTAAGTCTTATTTTTTTATTCTTCATTTTCCCTGTATTTTAACCAGCTTTTTGAGATTTTTGGATTTATACAGAAAATCATCATTATTTGGGTTACTTGCAAAGTGGATAAAATGCTGCAAAGAATACTGCAGGGGATCAGCTGTTCCCATGGGCATGAAGAGATAGAGAAGATAAGTAAGGGAGCCGTCTGCCAAGGGTGGGCTGAGTTGATGCGGTGAGACCTCTATCCTATCCTAAATATTTTTTTTTAGAGGTGCGGGGTATGTTGAGGGTGATGTGCATAGCTAAACTCATAATGTGAATACAACGTAGAGAAATGAGTTTCCTGTGATGGGTGGGAGAGTTGACATCGGTATTATGTTTCAAGCACAGCTGATCTTTGCCTTGGAAAAGTCCCACTTCCCATTCATCTGTCTCCCCTACCGTGATGCTAAATGCCTTTAGCCAGAGGGCTGAGGCGCTTTTCCCATTTGTTTTTCTGGGCTCTCATTTCATCCAGCTCCTTCCTGAGCCTGTAAAGTGAGGCAGCATTTCTGCCTGGTTGGTTTTTAATTGGTATTTGTTTCCGATCAATGAGAACTCCTAAATCATAATCTCAAGAGCTGCTGATGCTGTTTAACATGAGTTTGTGTGTCCTTACCCTTAGCGGTAACTCAAGAAGGAGCATAAAGATTTGCCTTACTGAGGGGTTGTGAGTATGGCTGACCAGTCTTTCCAGTTTCTTCTAGGCAGAGATTGGCTTTGTATCATTTTGGTGGGAACGAAACCAACGCTACTATCACTGAAAAGAAAAAAATGAAAAATATGGATCCTGCAATGACACAGTGACCCTCACGTTCCTGCCATTCATTTTTGGTCAATGGTAGAAATTGCTGTTGCTGAACTTTTTTACAAGGTTGCCAGGGTCTGTGGTTGGACCTCCAGGTTCAGTCATCTTTCTCTTAATCTGGATGTGCTGGAGAAGCTTCTTGTAGAGCTGGATTAAATCAAAGTTTGCAAGACCAGAGACATTTCCAATAAAGTGCACAGGGTTCACATAACTGTATTTTCTTGCTGAAACTTCGTTCAGCTGTAAAATTTGCTGCTGACTTGTACCTTTATTACCTGAGTTACACAATATGCTTCAAGATCCCCAGAATGGCAAGGGCTGTGGAAGAGCAATGCAGCAGTATTAGCTGTTTGCCACAATCCATGTACAGAATTGCTATGCTTTCCCTGCGGCAGGTGAAACGGCAAGGAAACAAATAAGAATTTCACCCAGTGCTGTTAGGAGTGAGTGGGCGGACAGGACCATTTTCACCAGGGTCCCTCTGACTAGCGTGGACCTGAAACAGCACCGTTTCTGCTCAAAATAGCATGCCACAGGCAGAGACATTTTGTTTTTGCTAAAAGCAAACAGAGTTGCTAAGAAACGAATATTGCAGAGATGGAAATCCACAAAAGGTTTGATAGTTGCCGAACGGTGCATGCTGGATGGAGTGGCTTGGCAAACGTGGCCATACAGATAGCAGAGAGGAGCCAGCCAATTCCCTAGCTAAGCATGGTCCTTCCAGCAGCAAACCCTTAAGTTGCTCCTTACATCTTGCCTCCATCATGTACATTGCTGATGGGGACTGACAAGCCAGGGGTATAAGAGGGGCAGGGCACACAAAGACCAGAGGCTTTGCAAAGCTGGAAAGACTGAGTAGATAGAAGGTTTTGAAGGACATACGCTCTAGCGTTCCTGTCTCTCAAAGCTGGGAGCAGCAAAGGAGGTTAGTGAGTGCTTACAATCCTTCTCATCCTTGCTCCTGAAGGTCCGGTCTTGGCAGCCCTTTCTTAGTACTTTGTTTCCTGGATCTCCAAGGACAAGTCATAAAGTTGTGTGTGTGCCTCTATCAGTGATGGCTATTCTTCAGACTCTGGTCATGGTGAAGGTCAGTGACCCTGTTGGCACCAACTTTCCCAGGGTGTAGGAAGACCTCCTTCTGTTTAAGTCATTGTGGAGCCTCTGGAGACAGTGATCACCTGTGACTGCACAGGAGTCAGCTTTTCACCTCCACTATGTCCCACATCAGGCAATCAGATTTTAGCTACCTCAATTTCCTACGCTAGGAGAAAAGATCTTACATAACTTTCTTATCAGATGATGAATGACAGATGCACAGTACCCTAAAGGTGACTGCATTTCAGCATGTCCGTGACTGTGTGCATGGGGTTTCTCCTTGAACGATGCTTAGAGAGCAGTATGGACGGAAGAGATTGCTGAAATATGAGACATTCAAGGGATTGCTGTCCCCTACTGGGGCATGGTGCTTAGTTTAAAGCTTGAGAAACCAGAGATGGTCACTACCTGGAACAGCTCAGGACCCATCTCTGCTCTCCAGTGCATTGCTGTTATTGTTAGGTATGCTCTTCAGGAAGGTGGGCTTGGGAAAAAATATGAAATATTAAAATAGAAGATAGAAGCAAAGCAAACTAACACTGAGCCAATCCGATTAATAAAGGATGCCAGGAGTTGGTGTCAATTTGTGTCTGATTTAAAGTGCCTGGTGGGTGGAGAGAGAACAGCCCACAAGAAGCAGCTGGGCTCCTTTTCCATCCCCCAACCCTGCTGTTGGTGCGGCGTGGTGGGGGAAAGAGGAGCACACAATCAGGCGATTCATCCCCACGCTGTCGCACTTTGCAAAGGCAAAGGAGAAGAAGGGAAGGAGGGAAAGGGAGAGAGGAAAAGCAGCAATCCAGTTCTCATGAAAAGTGTCAGCAGCAAACATTATCCTTCTGCTCGCCTAACTGGGATCAACCCATCCTAACGACCTTTACCGGCCCTTCGTGAGACGCCAAAAAGGAGGAGCTGGATTGATACCTTTCCTCATCTGGTTGTTGGGGTCAGGGGTGCTGAGTGATGAGGGGAGTGCTCTTATCAGCCGTGGTGGGGCTGGCAGGGTTCACAGTCTTCTCTCAAGGCCAAAGATCCCAATTTATGTGCAGAGCTGGGTAAGACAGAGACAAGCTCCCCCATTGACGTGGTTCCAGTGCAAAAGTCCACTTGAACCAACAATGGTGGTACCTGGATTCGCTCCCCATGGGGAGATCTCTACCACCCCTCAGTTCTTCCAGCGAAACCCAAGAGGCCAAACCCTTTGCTGTTTATGTCCGTTCATTCCCTCTGAGCCTATGTCTATCCTCACAAATAAATGAGGGATTAAATACAGGCATGAGCGTAGTCCCGTGATCATCCAGACCGTTTAATTACTTGCATGCTCCCTGGTGTAGTTTTGGCCCAAGCCAGTGCCAGGACACAGTCTGGTAGATGGCTGAGCCAAGGGACTCTCTCCCGCAGGTCTGTGGGATGAGGCCAGCCCATTTCGCAGGGGAGGAGAGCTGAGGTGTGTGGCTGCAAACTGTGCCATTCTTGGCCCCAGAGCCAAAGAACAGCCCCTGCTCTGTTTAGTTCAGTAGAATAGACATAGCCTGTGGAGACAGACAGCAAAAGGGCAAATTAGCATTTAGTTGGCATGTGCATTTCTGTTCTTTGGGAACAAAAGGAGGGCCATCTGCTCATTGTGTCTCGCACGAGGTGGGGGCTTTCGTTTGCAAACAACCTGTGCTGGATTTCAGCCTGACTGCTCAATGGGGAGCTGCTGCAGGCCCTCCAGGTATTGTCCTGGGAGACTGAGGACATCCGCTGTGCCCCACTGTGCTGGGTCAACCTACCCTCTGGGCAAAAAAGGCAATGATCCTCATCTCCTGGTACCTTCCTAGAAGGACTGCTCATCTCTCCTGCATTTTCTGGTGTACTGAGGCTGGTTCCTTGGCTGCACGTGTGGGTTTGTCATTGCAGGGCTGCTCAGGAACAACTGGGTCTCTGCATGCGGCTACCTTGAGGTGAGGTTTCTCTAAACAGTGCTGGGCTGGAAGCAGGAGGAACAGTCTCAAAATCTTTCTCTGGAGGAAATGGGAAGCAGAAGAATTGCCTGCACGTGGCTTTGTAGCTGAGGTCCCCTCCTAGGTCTTGGGTCTTGGGGAGAAACCTAAATCTAAGCCCTGCCTGTTTGCAGACCTCCAGCTCCCCTCCAGCTCTTCACTCCAGTCGTGTCTGCCTCTCCTCCGAGCCAGAAATGAAAACCCATACAAATGAAGGAGCATGTGAAAATCATAGACTGCTGTCATCCCTGTGATGAAGCATCACCCAAGCCCTTCTCAGAATAAATATAAACCATCCTCCTTCAATCCTTCATCTTCATCAAGGCTGCACACAGACAGCTAACTAACCCCAGCCCCAAACCAGCACATTCTCAGTGCTGCACAAATCGCTCCATAACATCCTCCATCATCTCCTGTGCTTAAACAAAGTCCAAGAAAGTGAGAAGAGAGGAGTCCTTTGCTTCCCAATAACCCCCATGCTTGCCCCTCACCAGTAAACCATCTTCCTTCCCATGTCACATTGCTCAAGGGTTCCTGGAGAGAAGACTGAGAAGGGGAAAAGCATACATCTGTCTCGTTTATGCAAATCCTGAACTGCTTGTCATGAGGTTGACAGATGAGATGCGAGGAATAATCCAGCTCGTTAGCACCTGTGCTATGATTGCATCCCTCTGCCAGCCTGTCTACATTCGAGCATCTTAGGATTTGTTATAGCCTAGAAGGCAGTCTCTGCCCTGAGGAGTCTGCAAGGAAAAGGCGGGGGGGTCTCCAGGGAGCAGAGAGAGACCATGCCTTGGCTGTCCAGCATGGTTAGCTCAGGCATGGCACTGCATGGGTGTGGGCATGACACTCCAGAAAGGTTTAGGTTGGGGCAGATGACGATCCCAATGACTGCTCTCCCAAGCAGTGCGATGGCACCATGCAGGACATAGCAGACCCAACAGGAGGACATGGATCAGGCCAACCCATTTTGGTAGGGGAGTTTAGCAACGTGGACGTGACTTGTGACACTCCATTTAGTTTCAGGCTCTGGCCATGGTTTGTTTAGCAGTATGGACATGTGTCTTGTGGATTAGGGGTGGTTACTAATATCCCTGCACCTCCCTGTAACAAACACAAGAATGGTTATTTAGGGAAGGAGCAAAGGTCATAGAATCATAGAATCATAGAATCACAGAATCATAGAATCACAGAATCATAGAGCAGTTTGGTTTGGAAGGGACCTTTAAAGGTCATCTATTCCATCCCCTTCCTGCCATGGGCAGGGACATCTCTCACTAGATAAGGTAGCTCAAAGACCCATCCAACCTGACCTTGAACATCTTCAGGGATAGGGCATCCAAACTTCTCTGGGCAACCTGGTCCAATGTCTCACCACCCTCATCATAAAAAATCTCTTCCTCATATGCAATCTAAACGTGCCCTCCCTCAGTTTAAAACCATTATGCTTTGTCCTGTCGCTACAGGCGTTGGTGAAAAGCCTCTCTCTATCTTTTTTAGAAGCCCCCTTTACATGTTGAAAGAAGGTCTCCCTGGAGCCGTCTCTTCTCCAGGTTGAACAGCCACTACTCTCTCAGCCTTTCTTCATACCAGAGGTGTTCCAGCCGTCTGACCATTTTCCTGGTCCTCCTCTGGACCCGCTCCAACAGGTCCATGTCTGTCTTGTGCTGGGGACCCCAGAGCTGGATGCAGTACTGCAAGTGGGGTCTCACGAGAGCAGAGTAGAGGGGGAGAGTCCCCTCCCTCCACTTGCTGGCCATGCTTCTTTGGATACAGCCCAAGATAGGCTTGGCTTTCTGGGCTGCATGCACTCATTGCTGGCTCATGTCCAATTTTTATCCACCAGTATCCCCAAGTTCTTCTCCACTGGGCTTCTTTCTATCCATTTACCTGCCAGTCTGTATTGATAATGGGGATTGCCCTGACCCAGGGCCACCCAAGTCCATCTGGATGCACAATGAAAGACTGAAGGAAAGGCAAAGAAGAGTAGACACTTCTGATACTGGCAGTTGCATCCAGACCATCATGTTTAATAGCAACTGATGGACTTGTCCCCCCCAAATTCTCTAATCCATTTTGGCACTCTTTTATACCTTTAGCCTCCACAGCATCCTGTGGCAATGAGGTCCCCAATTGAATTACGAGCTGTGTGAAAAAGTACTTCCTTTTGTTTGTGTTCAGCCTTTGGGGTCGGTAAGGATGGCTTTCTGCGTCATGAGGCTTAATTCACTGCTGCTCCCCATGTCCCTCGAGGACTTTGGAGAGAAGGTGCTGTAGAAATCACATATTTATCATTCTTTTGTTTTGTAAGTTCAGGTTGCAGGCTTCTGCTGCTTCAAGGTCATGGCTGGATCCAAAACCACTGAAACTTGGGGCTTTAAAGGGGATCGGGTATGTTCCTGATTCTCTCCACCTTCAGGGTCCATGCTCAACTTGGTAGAAAGGTCCCACACTCTGCTCAAGCTCAGATATTTCTACCCTCTTCATGCCTGTGGGAAGTTCCTGTTTGCCCATGTTGGTGTGGTATCAGAAGACTTCAAAGCCCTTCATTTCAGACTGTGTAGAAGCAGCTGGAATCGCTCCCATAGCTAGCACAGTCCTGTAGTTCAAGTTCTCTTCTGCTGCTCACTCTATGGAGAGTGACAGTAAGGCAAGGGATGGTCACTGTTCTGGTTTTACAGAAATGACCTGTATTTCAGGTGTCTTTTGCAGCTACAGCCTGAATCTCCATCTTCCTCCTGCTGAGAGGTACAGGAAAATTGCAAATCTGGGCAATACCATCTTACAGACCTTCTGTGTGCGATTTAAAGACATCCTCACTGGGCATGGGAAATGGAATGCCTAAAATTATGAGCTGAATTCCTGTTGTCAGAAGGGGAAACATTCCCAATCCAGTTTTAACTGTCCTGAAATTGCAGCATTCAAAAACTGAGCACAGTGCAACTTCAGGGTTGCTGTAAAATTGGACCCTGATGTAGTCTTTCCTTCTTTTCCCAGTTGCTGCCTAGGAAATCTATCCCCATCATTGGGGTAGTGTCAACATTGTTTGTCAGATAGGGAAACTGAGGCACAGTCATTGAGAGAGAGCACAAAGCCATGGAATGAGCCAGAAGAAGAGCACACGTTAAAACTTCCATGGATCCAGGGCTGGTCAAAGGTTTCTGGTTGTGGTCATCTCCTGTTGCTGACCATACCCAGCTCAGGAAAGAGCATTAGATTCTGTGGCAATGCTGTTCTGCTTTGGAAGACTGGCAGTTTAGCCACACGGACATGAGCTATGTCACGGCTTTTGGCCTCAGGGGCCAGAAAACGAGCTCTGGTGCATTTGATTTATGCAGGATGCGTAAGTGAGCAGCGTCAGGACGTGTACTGAGCTCTGGCTTGCGTGTGTGCAACCCAGTGAATCGCAAAGTCCAGTTTTGGGTTTGTCAACCATTGCTCTGCCCATGCATCCGTGCAAGCCTGAGCCTCAGCATGCACACCCAGCCCCCTGCTAAACATCCCCTCTCCCTGGGGGCTCCCACTTAGCTCCCCAGCTAACGCCAGTGCTTTTAACCTCCAGCTGAATCAATCGCATCCCGTTGCCCAGCACGAATGAACGGCGATGGAAGTAATCTGACCCCCACCCGCTTTCTGCCACTCATTAGGATGACCTTGCCCTCAGAGGCCCTCTCTTGTGTAACCCTCACACCCAGGAGCAAAGTAGGAGTGTAGGGGAAAAGACCCCAAAATGTCATCTGCGGAGCACTAACAGGCAAAAATAAGGCAACAGGGGAAGCGGGAGTTTTCTAGGATTTGCTGGTGTAGAATCCAGGGTATTTCTGGCAATGTGCTTTGCTCCTTGAGTGGTACCACTGATGGGGATGGATGGGAGCTAGGGCAGTCAGAGGGTATGGGTGATGCTGGCATGGAGGAAAGGCTGATCTTACCGGGATCAGAAGAGTTGTGTATTCCCCTGGGCGTGAGGAAATGCCTGAGAACAGTGTGGAGCAATGACCAGCCTAAACTTACAGCAGGCTGTATCTTACCACTGTTAACTAGGATTTAAGTCTGCTTTGCTAATGGGAAACTGAGGCAGGGAAAGATGCAACATTATGATGGCCTCCATCAGCTGCCTTCTGCCAAGAACCCCGTAGGCTCCTTGACTTCGCTATGCAATGACATCTATCCCTATGTCATGCAGTCCTTGAGAAACTCCCAGTCCTGGTAGTACTCCCAACAGGCCATGCCAATAACATTGTACCCACATAGAGGAAAGCTGAGGACAAACACAGCTGCAGCGTAGGCTGAGGTGATGTTTAAAAGACACCAAGTACACACAAGACATCTGTCTGAGGCTGTGTTAGACCCAACAGAAGGTGCTGCAGAGCCCTGGGCCCACTTCCCTTGGGCAGCTACATCTGGGACCAGATGGAGCGCATCTGGTCCTCCTTGTCTGCTGGGCTTTTCTCTACAGAAGTTTTACTGGATGCTAGATTTTAGGGTCCAGCCTTTCTGCTCAGCTGTGTCCTGATCCCACTCACTGACAAAGAACATGCAGAGCCAGGAACTGAGCCTGACCTGCCTACACCCCTGCCTGAGATTTTTAGCTATGGCCCATCTTCAATTAACATAATCTGGAATGGAGACTTTAGTCTTTAAGGTTGTTAATCTCATCTCAGGATGAAATCCTAGTGGGTTGGAAATGAATCTTCAGCACTTTGCTGGAGCTTTTCAGATCACAGTGCACTACAGAAAAGCAGAGGATGCTTCTTACATCCATCTTTTCAGGAAGAAAACTGAAGCATGGATTGGCAGAGATGGTTAATTGAGAGTATGCACAAATCCTGGAGCCAGGATTAAAATCTGGCCTCTGGCTTGCCCTGAGAGTGTCTCCCCATCTGGCCAGTGCTGAAGGTGATCAGAGATGGAATGGTTCAACCGAAGCTCAGGAGCTTTGGAGTTTCCTCGTTGTGGTTGAAAGCCTCTTGGGGCATCCCAGTATGATCCATTTCTATATATCACCTCTCAGCCCTCCCTTTCCCCAAATCCAGCCTTTGAAAATCGAAATGGGACCGAGATTCTGTCCCCACAAGCCAATCCCCATCACAGGATCAAATATTTCCCACCCTATTCATGCTGTTCCTGCAGGCTGTTACGTGTCTACTGGAGTCCACCCCTAAAGCAGGTGCCTTTCCAGGTTGGAGCTGAGAGAAATTTGGGATGAAGGATGCTAGTGTGTATAAATATCATTTATTAACACAGCAGGCAGGTGAGAATCAGGCTTCCTCTGCACTCAGGAGCCTGAGATGGATAGAGGCAGTGGGCAATACATCAGTCTCTACAGTGGTGGAGCAAATATGTCAGGTCGTGAGGGGTCCATGCAGAAATACGTTTTTGTCAAGTAAAACAGCAGGAGGGGAGCAGGGCTGGACTCTTGTCTATCTGACCCTTGTCTGCTTTCCTTTGCTTCCCAAAGGCGTTTTGTCTGAGTTCAGCTCTCAGCATTTGGTCCAAAGCTAGATCTGGCCAGGCCAGATCCTGACCCGGGGAACTCCAGCTGGAGCTGGTTTAGCAGCTTTTCCAGGATATGGTCCACATCTGAAATGCCTCTCCAGAGAGCGGATATGCCCTGAAGTCAGGGTGAGCCTGAAGGATTTCCCAGTCCTGCAATACCCACCAAGTCACCCTTTTGCTCTTTCAGGTCCCAGTTTTCACTAGATTCTGTTTTGCCAGAAAATAAGCACGAATCTCTACAGGTAAAGTGTTGCTGGGAAGGGCCAGAGTCAAGTAAATACTCATAGAAAACAGAAGAGAAGGAAAATGGATCATTAAAAATAATACTAAGGGAAAACCTGACTTTGAGCACCGATTTTATGGAAGAGGCGCTGCTCCAGGATCTGTCCAAGCTCCATCCCTCTCCAGGTGCTGTCCAGAGCTAACTCCTCTCCTTGCAGCCCAGCAGAGCCACTGCAGCCAAATGACAGCCGGGTCCGAGCCCTTCTTGACTCCTCTCTGTGCTGTCGGTTCACAGATGCCACCGGGTTTCTCCAGACATTTCCACCTTGCTTTGCTCACTCGCCTCGGTAGCAAAAAGAAAATTTCCAAGCGGTTGCAGCTTTTTTTTTTTGTTTTGCTGCTAGCAGTTCCTTGTGAATAAGGATACTTATTTCCCGTGTTTTCTCGGAGTGGCAAGGGACTGAGCTTTTCGGGGCCAGGCGCTTTTCTGCCTTCGGCAAAAGGGATATTTTGTTTGATATCTGGGGACTTCTTACAGGGAAACGGGAAGCCCCAGGAAAGGAGGATTAGCTTGACAAAAGTGGTTTTCACCCTGCTGGGATGTCAGCCGTGTACCAAGGTCAGGAGAAGGAAAAGCAGAGGGAGGTAAATCTTGGACGATAGCACAACTGAGCCGGTGGGCAGAGAGAGGGGAGTTGGGGCACGGCTGAGGTAGTGGGGGCAGATCAGGGTGAGGGTGTTGGGAGAGGTCCTACAGGCAGCAGTAGGGAAGGGTGCCTTTTCTGCAGTCAGGGTTTTGATTTTTTTTCCCCTTTTTTCCGTGGAATATTTGTGTGTTTGTGTGTGTGTTTGTGTGTATGTCTAAGAGTGCCCTCCATTGGCCAGATCCAGGCTGCTGCACTGTGTCACCAGCACAACCGAGGAAACTGGTGGATGCACAACCGGGGAGGTTGCCCTTCCCGCGTGGGAGAACTCGGTGCAATGCACGGACTCTGCAAAGCGGGGCACATTGCAGCACTGCCTGCATTTCACGGGCTCCTCCTGCTCGTGCAGAGCTGAAATCCCTATGCTGGGGCACAGCTGCAAAGTCGGACACAGCAGTTTGGAGATGTCCATCTGGAAGGTCTTGGTGGGACGGGGTGAATCGGCACGCGGGGCTATTCAGGCGGAAGGTGAAGGCAGTTGCAGGCAGGATCAGGGGATGCCCTGATCCCCCCCTGCCCACACACGTCCCATGCTGCCTACATCCCCAGGATGGGCGTGGGGTGTGCTTGGGGCATACAAACATGTGCAGAAAGCAAACAGGGACATGAGGGTGGTGGAAAACTCCAACCTCAGACCCGGATCATCTTGGTTACTGCAGGAAGAGGGTGCACCACCAAACAGTTTACCACATCTTGCAGGCTCCAAAATTCACTGGGACCAGTGCAAACTGGATGCCTAAACCCCTTGGGCAGCCCAGGTGCCAGGTGTAACATGTAATTCAGTCCCTGCTTGGTTTTGTTTGAGCTGCAAAGGTCTGTCTCGGGTTGTGTTTCTGAACTGTGCCTGCTCCAGTGGGTGCCAGGGTGGGGTGGCGAATACTCAGCAAGGAGGTAGAAGAAATTACCAGGGCTCTGCACAGTGGTGTGAGGGTGTAGGAGCCATGCTGGTGGTTCACATCTCTTCATGAACCTCTGCTTCATCATCTCTAACACCTGCACAAGGTAACCAAGGCAGAAAGGCCATTCAGACCAAACTTGTCAGCCTCTTTCTGTGAGTTGCTTGGGGTGAACAACTGTCTTCTGCCAGAGGCACACTCACAAAGAAGACAACATCTTTGCCCTTCGGTTTGTCCTTGAGAAATGCAGGCAAGGGACAGCCTAAGGTACTCCACGGTCACCTGCTGTCCCCAAGCTTCACTCCAGAAAAGGCTTCTCTGCCAGACTCATCTCCGAGGCACAGGACTGGAAGGAAAGGGCAGGAGGGGTGGCACGTACTCCAAGTTGGAGCCAAGGGATGGGACCAGGCATGGATGTCTCCCATCACAGAAAATTACAGAAATAGCCAGGCTACCTAGACCCTAGCTGTGGCAACAACCATGGGAATATGGGCAAATTTGCCTGTGTGCCATAGGAACGTGGTCTCCCACACTGGAATAATCTGTCTTTTCATGCATTTAATATCACTTCCCTGGCTGCAGGCTTCAGCCTCTGGTATATGTCCCCCTTGGGATTTTTCTGGATTAAAGTGTAGAAGATGGATCTCTCTGCTGAAATGCAGCAGCCAGTCAGCTGCCCATTGCATCTTCCCTCTCTGCCAGTTCCAACACGTTTTGAGCCAAAGATCCAGGTGTGGAGGGGGTTTTGTCTATTCACTTCTTCTGTTCTAAGTAAAGATTCCCACTTCAGCAAGGATTAGTTGAAGGAGAAAAAATATGTTTATGTTCCTTATGGTAAAACCTTCCAGATGGGACTGCATTCAGGGGAAATCAATTTTGAGACCTAACAACCGTAACACAGCGTCCCATTAACGGGTCTGTTTAGTTAAAGTTTGTTGGCTTTTACGGTGCTTTTCCCAGAGAGGGGCGGTGGGGGGGGGGATGCATTTTGTGCTTGCTGCATCCTCTTTCAGTAGCAGATCTGTGGCCAGCGTGAGAAAAATCGGGTTTGCGGAGGGCAGGAGGCTTGGGCTGAATCCCACGCGGTGAAGTCACTGTTAGGGACCGGATCTCGGCGCAATCCCCGTCTCCTAATCATCTCGTTGCTATGGAGGCACCGCTGGCTCCTGCTTCCAACTGGGAGAAGCAGGTTTCTTCACCGTCTGGACCAGAGGTTAAGATGGTCCCTGGCTGGCTCATGGGTGTGAAGGTCAGATAGATTTTGGCTTTGCAAAGGCTGTGCCCGCTTGCAAACAGCACGAGTTGCTCACGCACTGCCCTACAGCGAGGGAGAGGCGACCCAGCAGTCCCTCTCAGAGTCTCAGCTAAGCAAGAACCTTTCACTTACCAAAGCTGATATTTAAGGCATTCACAGCCATTTGCAGGCAACCCCTCCTGCTAATCAGGATGACCTCTCTGGAAATTTATGAGATGTTTGGTTGATGCCTGTGGTTTTCGTTGCAAGCAAGCGCTGCTTTGCATCCCGCTAAGCAGGCTGCATTCCTGAAATCTGGCCACCGAGGCAGGCAGGAGCCTGGCATGGGGAGATTTGCACTGCAGAGCTTTGCAGGCTGCAAACCACTGTCAAGAGTGGTGATCTGACTTCTAAAAAATTTAAGTGCAAATGCATTTGGACTCCATGCTGATTAGTGTCAGGTCTAACAGACACTCAGGAATCTGCTAGCAGAGGCTGCAGTGATTTGAAGCTCTGATGAAACACAGTTTGCAAATAGCGCATCTGACTTTCGAGTTACCTAACCCTTTCCTCCCCAGAAAAAAAGGCTTTTGCAGAAAAGGGGAGACGCAGAGACAAAACTTTGCTATAGAGTGGGGAGAGAAACCAAGGGGTGAATGTGGAGATGCATTTGGCTTCTTATCTCCTCCCAGATGCACAGGATGGTCTATGGGCTTCATCTCTTATTTTTCAGTATCTCCTGGGATTGGGTTTAGCTGCCTGAATTGTAGATTTGCTGGGAATCTGTATGGCTGCTGCAAAAGCTTCCTCTGTTTGCAGTCTGGGAAGGCAGAGCCTGGCAGCGGGGTGGGAGATGGCAGGACTGGGGATTAGCGGTGTGGACACCGCGGGGCTGTGAGGAGGGTCAATGGCTGCAATGGAGAAGACGTGTTTTCCCTCTTCCCTTGCAGCAGGTGCCCCTCTCTGTAGCCTGTCACCCTAATTCCTTCCTGGCAGTGTCACCTTGGTCCCTGATCATGGAGAAACACATCCCAGATGATCTGAATTATTTTGGGGTTGCAACCCAGGACAATGTTAGCATCTCAGGAGTTGGGCTGCTTGCACTCAGGCTTCAATGCAGAGGCCCTGAGCACTTGCTTTTCACTAACCCGTGGACCACGAATGCTCTTGAAATCAAGGCAGTAGCCTGACTTGGTAGGGGAAACCTTCCTCCCAGGGGTCCGATCTGTCCTTTTGAAATTGGGCAGCAGCCCTGTTTTGGAGGCAGCAAGTGCTTCCCACCCAAGGGGAAACTCCTGATTTTCTCCACCTGGAGTGAGCCAAGAGGGCAGAAAAGGAAATGGCTGGAAAGGTGAGAAGGAAAAAGTGCCATGGCTGTATGCCCAGTAGTGGGAGAAGCTCTGCCCCACACACTGAGGGTCTGCCCCTCCTGCCTGTCAACCCTTACATCTGTTAACAGGCCCCCTCCCCAAACATGGGGTGCCCACTGCATGGGGAGCGGGTACAAGAGTCCTGCTATTGATGGTGTTTCCCCTTCTTTCTCCTCCTCTGGAAAGAGGGAAGATGGAGGGAAGGGAGCACAGGAGGGTCTTCTTGGTGGGGTAAGAAAGAGGGAGACTTACAAGAGTGCAGAGGACGCAGGAGTCTCTTCGGTATGGAGAGGGGCACAGGGGTCTGGGCAGTTGGGCTGGAGAGAGGATCTGGGCTACCAAGGCTTGCAGGGAACAGGTCCCATAAAGCAATGCAGGATGGATGTTACTTTTGCTGAAGGGGCTTTTGGGGCTGAAGGAGGTTCTGGGGCTGGCAGGGAGGACTCTCACTCTCTGGAGATGCTCTATGCCTGGCTACAGTACTGCAGACTTTGGGGTGTCCTGCACGCAGGGTTGAAAGGCGGGGTGGTTGCCTGATGTGGGAAGACCTAAAATCTGCCTCTATCGCCCTTTTTTCCTCCTTTACTGGGTGCACGGCTCCTTCCAGCCCTGGCCTCCTGTCTGGGCTCAGGGTTAGACCACAGTCGGGGTACTGAACAACAACTCCCCTTCCCCTGCACTGGTTTGGTGGAAGAGGAGGGAGGTGAGAGAAAAGGAGAGACAGAAAGAAGCAAAACACCAAGGGCTGGCAGGAGGGA
>NW_009207309.1:1467-14151 GCF_000690835.1 Fulmarus glacialis | reverse complement strand
AAAGAGAAGGCAGCTGTCCATGATTGCCTCCAGCCTACCCTCCCCAGGTGCAGCCTGAAGTCTGCATTGAACCAGTGTCCTGGCTCCGTTGGCATGGAGAGGGGTGGAAACTCCCTAAAACAGAGATCAGTGGTGTTTGCTTTGGGGAGATGGTTAGAAATCACTGCAAAGGCTCTGCTCAGCTCAGCAGAGGGGCACTGCATGGGCAGAGGGCATTGGGAAAGCGGGGTCACAGCTATGTTGTCCCCCACTATGAGTTACAGCTGGGCCCCTCCTGGGGGTTAGGACATCCCGGAGATGGGGACAGCCCCAAACCTAGCGTGAGGATGGTGATGTGGGGCTGCATCTTCCCCCAATGAGATGTGCCGGGACTGGGGATGCTATGTGGATTCTCAGCCTTGCAAAGGGTTAATAATAAAAAAAAAACCACCAAACCAAACCACCCGAAAAAACGCAAATCCCAAATCTCTTTCTCTCCCCTCCTGCTTCCCTTCCCTTTTTTTCCAGGTGTTGTTTATGGCCACAGGAGGGAGCTCAAATCCAGACATGGGAGGATTGGCTTGATTTCGGATCCAGAGCCTCTTAAACTCTCACTTTTCCTCTAAGCTGGTCCCTGTTATGTCCAGGATCTGGCGCCTGCTTGACATTTACTTTGAGTTCCAGAGGACCAGAGACCTAGGATGAGGAGCATTGGATCTGCCCTGAACCTGCTTTTGGTATCGCCACTCTACTTTGTGTGGACCGTGGTCGCTCTGGACCTGGCACAAACTCCCTGCACCACTTTGGTCCAGGGGAAATTCTTTGGGTATTTCTCCTCCTTTGCCGTCTTCCCGTTGAACTCCTCTCTCTGCTCTTGGATTATCCAGAACCCCGACCCTCGGAGGTACACTTTGTACATGAAGATCCTAAAACCTACTGGCGTATGTGACCACCAGCACCACATCCGCACCTACCAGTTCGACTCCTTCCTGGAGTCCACCCGCACCTACCTGGGCATGGAGAGCTTTGACGATGTGTTGAAGCTCTGCGACGGGTCCACCCGCTATGCCTTCCTCCAGTCCAACAAGCAGTTCCTCCAGATGAAGCAGACCGCACCACCGGGGGTGGAAAGCTGGCCCGTGCGGTGGAAGCCCACAAAGGCTCAGGAGAGGGACTTCTCGGTGGAGTACCTCGTGGTGGGCAACAGGAACCCTAGCAAAGCCGCTTGCCAGATGCTCTGCAAGTGGCTGGACGCGTGCTTGGCCATCAGCAGCAGCTCCCACCCATGCGGCATTATGCAGACCCCGTGCTCTTGCTCAGGAGGGGAAGTCCTAGATCAGGCCAGCGAGATCCTGGGGCTTACAAGGAAGAAGGAAGATTGCTATAAGGATGGAATTTACTTGGAGAACTGCATGAGCAGCCCCAAGGACAGCAGCGGAGTGGAGTTCCTGGGTGAGTAGAGGGCGGCTGGGGGCGTTTGGGAGGGAGGGCTGGTTGGGCTCTTCTCTCCAGGGTTTCACCCTGTCCCCATCACCTCTGTGTCTGAGTCTGGGGATGCCTGGTATGAAAACCTTATTTCCTAATTGATAGGCAGGTCTGGTAACCCTCAGTGGCTCTTTATGAGCCTGCGACTGGAATTGCAAAGCATCTTCCCCTAAATATACCCCAAATTATTTCATTCATTCCCAGGGCTTGTGCCTTGCTTGGTTTTACTTCTGCAGCCTCAGAACTGCTGAGGGGAGAGTCTTACCTAAGGGTGAGCAGTTTTCCAATGTAATTACCGATGTCCTAGAAAAGGCAGGATTCAAGCTACCTCCCGAGGCGGGCTGCACTCAGCAGCCCTATCAACCATTTTAATTTATGGGAAAAACTTAATTCTCGGGTCTGGTTTGAAGGAACTGCAACAGAAGGCACGCTCATTTTGTTCTCAGCCTCATTTTCCTTCTGGAGACTTTCAGAAAGAAAGCTCACCGTGCTGATTCTGTGGGGTTACTTCGTGCCTTTGCTGGGGCTCGGTCCTCAGATATTTCATCAGTGTTTTCATGATGATCTTGAGTATGATATGGGCTGGAAAGGGACTAGGGAGGTGGAAGAGGCATGACAAAAAGCGTTATGAATAAAGGTGAGATGCTTTTGAGGTCTGATCTGGGCACTGGTCTGGGGAGGGAAATGCTCCTTCCAGAGGTCTGACATGGTCTCCGCTGGTTCTACAGTGCCAGGCAAAGCAGAAGGGAATCGGGGGGTCCGAAAGCAAATCCTTTATTTCAGCATCTGTGTCAGATCCGCTCTGATGTGTTTATTCTCAGCTCCCATCCCACCTGCCAGCATGCAGGTTATGTAAAGCGGAGGTGTGATGCTAAATGGGAATCTGGGCAGTAGGAAGGGGAACCTCCAATTTGGCAAGGTTCAGACCCACGCCTGACCCCCACCCCAGGGTATCATCTTCTTCAGGTGCTGGATTGAAATGTCCTCTGCCACCGGGAGAAAGTTGGCATCCGTCTGGGTCTGGGCTTTGGGGCTCCTGCCTGGCTTTTGCAGCCACCCCCAATTAGGGGAAAATTTCTCAAGGCGGAGGGAAAGAGGCTAAATTTGCTTGCAGTAGGAAGGAGGTTACCAGGCACAGGTCCAAGCTGTGCAGCGTGATTTTCTTGCAGACCGCAGTCTGGCATTAGCTGAGAGATTAGTATATGATCAGGTATTAGTGCTTTCGTCAGTGTATTTTGGGGGAGATTTTGTTTCTCACTGATCTGTGAATCAATACATGAAGGCACACAGCCGAGCCATAAATCCTGCAAATTAGTTCTTCAGCCGTGCCTCCCTCCCTGGCTATGAGCACACGGCAATATTCACTCTCCAGATTTCAGATTTCTTTGCAATGCCATTTTCTCCTGTGTGAATAGCTTGTGAGGAGTACCGTGTTGGCTGCCTCCTCAGAGTGATGCGAGCTTCGTTAAGTCATGTGTCATGCCTTGCATTTGCTGATTGGATGATTTATGCATTCAACTCAAGCAGCGTGACCTTTTTCATTGCAACCAAAGGTGAAATTTGAAATAAGATTTTCAGCAAATCCTGAAGCATTCAAGCTTAATATTGGCTTTTGTAAAGATCTCTCCTAGTCCAGCTTGAATGCTTGAATGTTCCCAGAAAATAAATATGAAAGAGGCTCAAAGGTGGCTGAATCAAAATCCTTTTTGGGTGTCAAATATTTGTAGAGAGCATAGATAATTTTTTGCTGGCTGCTCACATCTGCTCCATATTGAAGATACAGAATTATCATCTTCACTGGTGGGATGCCATCTACATAGAAACGATGCTTGCAGGGTGCCCGGCCTCTCCGTGTGCTGCTCTGTCTGTCACTGTGTCTGTTTTGATTTTTGCAAAGGCTTGATCAGGAAGATGGAGGCGAGATCCAATTTGGACAGAGAGCCAGCGATCCCTTAACAGCGTTTTGTGGGTGGCATATTTTGATAGGGTTCCCGATTTCCCAGCGCTGATGCTGATAATTGCTGTCATTGTTGTCCTGATGGTATTTGTAGCATTTTTTTTTCTTCAAGTTTTTTTTTTTTTTTCCTTCCCCTGCTGTTTCCCGAGTAATTTGTGGTTTCTGGGCCTGTTTTGACACTTTTATCTTTGAACAAGGGTGCGTGCGTGTGATGTACTAATCTAGTCTGATGACTTTCAAGGCGCATAAGGAATTGCCAGACACCCAGATACTACCCCAAAATGTGGACCCTGACTTTTCCTGATGTGCCTCTTTTATACCTGGGATATTTCCAAAGCAAATGGGTGGGTTCAAATCTACAGAAGCTACAATGAGATGCTGCCTTGGAAGCAGCCGTGCTTTGGCTCACAGAGTCTGTGGGGTGAGATGCCTTTGAAAAGGTTCACTCCCCATCCCTGGGCACTGGTATACCGAAGGATGGAGAACGCATATATATGTCTCTGTGCTGGATTAGATGGTGTCCTCTCCTTGCTCTCTGAAGTCACTCAAGAGCAGTCCAAGAACAGATCTTTTGGGCTGGACATTGGCTTTGGTGGCCAAAGAGCTGGGAGATGAACTTCTGCTGCCAACCCAGGCCACAGATCTCCTGGCCATGGTGGAGAAGTGGGCGTACTGACCCCGTTGCTCCAGAGCTACTGGGACACTCAAGAAACCTAATTGACAGCCTGATTTCACTCATGGCCAATGAGTTTGAACTTGGTTCAGGTACACAGGGATGTTTTGGATGTTTACAATGGGACTTCACAAAATGACTCTGACGAAGTGACCCTGCCTTGTCCACAGCGTGTGTTCTTCAGCATCTAGAGGTAGGAGACACCACTCCAAATTTGCTTCCTAGGTTTAGTGAGACACCCTCTTTGCACAATGCAGACGTTGCAGAGGTTACAGCAGGCGGTGGTGGAGGTGGGAAGAATCTGTCAGGGTGCAGAGGCAGCAGGAGATATTTTGGTGTTTTGCTGTAAATGGAGCTTGTCCTGGTGATCAGCAAGACACTCTTGGAAATGTATTGCTGTAGCTACCACAAGCTGCTGCTCTGGGAAGGCTTGAACAGGGGATTTTTTCTAGGAGAAGACAATTCAACAGGGGAAATATTTTTGGCCAGCATCAGATCTCCCTTGGCTGACTCAGGCAACATGGGAAGAAGGCAGAGACCAGTTGTAGGTCCTGATATTTAGACGTGAACTCTGTTTTAGGAATGCAAGTTGGCATTCCTTGAATAGGCTCCCACACTGGTTTGGGGGAGGAGACCAGGGGGCTGAAGATGGGAAAGCTTCCTGAAACACGGGGCATTGGGACTTCGTGGTCTGAAAATCCTGGTGACCCTCCCAAATGTGAGTCGGCTTCCCTGTAATCAGAGCTGAAGCTTTAAAAGGGACACTGATGTGACACTGTAATGAGAGAAGGTTAAATGTGTGCTTAAGTGCTGTGCTGCTTTAGGTTCTTAATGAATGTCTAATTAGTCTTGTCTCCACATACTCTGTTCCTGTAAGGCCATTGCAGTGCTGTCACATTTTGATGGCCCAAAGAGATAACCAGCATGCTCTGGTCCTTCTGCTCTTCATATCCCCATCTTGAAGGGATCCAAGATGCTGACTGCAAATAGGGTTAAATGTGTGCCCCTGGAATATATTATTTGCTCCCTGGTAAAGTAGATGGCTCCAGGGCTGGACGGATTTTGATGATGAACAATTCTGATTGGTTTCATGTCTCGGGCAGAAAATTTCACAAATTCATTTCAGCAAAAAACTTGAAACTGAGATTTAAATGGAGCTTCTTAGTTCTCAAAAAACTGAATCAGGATACCGCTAGTCTGAAGTGCTGGGAGGTTTTCCTGCCTTTCCTGATAAACTTTTCCATTGGTTTGCTGTCCCCATTGCTCTGAACAAACACAGACCCTCCTTCCTCACACATGCTCATCACTTCACTTCTATTTCGTTAGTGGTGTTTCACCTTCCAGCCCTTAGATGTTTTTCTACCTCTGTCTGCTAGATTAAGAAGTCATCTAGCATCCATTCTCTACTGTTTGGAGAGGCACTTATAGACCCATGGACAAGTCGCTTCTTAACCTGTGCTACATTAGGTAGGCTGAACTCCATAAATCTCTCACTGCAGGACACATCCTCCAGACCTCGGTTGTTGTTGGGAAGCTTCATGCTTGGCCAGTTCTGTTGGCCGAAATGTGATGTCTCCTCAGCAGGGCTGAGCTTCTGCCTGGACTCACGGCCGAGTTACTTCTGAAGGGGGTCCCTGGAGTGGAAGAGGGGCCAGAGGCGTAGGGACAAATGAATCAACTGCCATCCTCACTGTTGCAGGAATCACGTTGTGTGGCACAGCTCTCCTCCTTGAATCTCCCCAGGGCAGAAATAACTCAATAAGTCATTTCCTATGTTTGCGGCAAGCTTTAGTGACCATGAACGCTCAGGGATTGATAAAGAGCTGTGAGTAAATTGCTCAGGGCAGGCTCTCAAACCTCTCCTTGACCTCTTCAGCTCCTTCTTAACACACAGTCTCTATTCCTCCCACAAGAGTCCCTCAGGCCCAAAAAACAGCTGGGCTTGCAAAGAAAGTTGCTTGGCTTTTGATTTGCCTCGGTTTTGGATTTGCCAACCAAATGGCAAAGGCAGTTAGATGGGTGCAGTTTCATTACCTCTCCTTTCTCCTGGCATGGACTTGCTGAGTGTGCTTGGGGAAGGTGTGCTGCTTTCCAGCTCCTTGCTTCAACATCTGTGTTTGCCTCTGCTCTCTAGTCTGTACCTCCTTTAGAGTAGAGCTAGGATACAGTGACAGATCATCAGCAAAACATGGGGCAAGGAAGGGCTGGTTTCTGCTCACGTGTGAAATTTTCCTGGGGATTTTACCTGACATCTCCCCAGCTTAAGTCCAAACCTCAGCAGTTGTGAGCAAGAGCTGATACCACTTCACAGCTCCTGGAGGAGGAGGTTGAACAGGGCCTGGCACCTGACAAACAAGTCACCTCGTCTCCTGCAGTGAATCCCCACTAGACCCATATTGGCAGCTCCTGATGGGGCTGTCCCTCTTGCACGCAGTGTTTTATGGATGAGGCAAAGTGTGGGTAACTCTTTCCTGGCTGCTGAAAAGGGGGTTCCTGACTCAGTTTAAATACTCAAATCTCTGTGATCTGTACAAGCCCTGCCTGCCCCACTACTTTCCTCTGGGGTTGTTAAAGACCTTGCAATTAGAATAGAACAGAACAGAACAGAACAGAACAGCACAGCACAGCACAGCATAGCATAGCATAGCATAGCATAGCATAGAATAGCATAGCATAGAATAGAATAGAATAGAATAGAATAGAATAGAATAGAATATTTTCAGTTGGAAGGAACCTACAACGAACACCTAGTCCAACTGCCTGACCAATACAGAGCTGACCAAATGTTAAAGCATGTTATGAAGGGCATTGTCAAATGCCTCTTAAACACTGACAGGCTTGGGGCATCGACCACCTCTCTAGGAAACCTGTTCCAGTGTTTGACCACCCTGTTGGTAAGAAATGCTTCTTAATGTCCAGTCCTGGTGCAGCTTTGAACCATTCCCACGTGTCCTATCACTGGATACCAAGGAGAATTAGGTACAAGCGTAAGAATGGCAGAGCAGAGATTTCCTCTGTCCATGCTGCTGTTTCAGCACTAAATTCACTCGTGCATGCGTCTGTATGGAGATGCCCTATTTAGGAGATGTGGGGGGAGAGAAAAATGAGAAAAATAAAGCGATCAGTTCCATTGTGAACCCAAGAGCTTGCGGACATGATCACAATGCAGAAGCATCAGCAATTACTGTCTGAATGTGCTATTGTTGTAACAGGGAGACTAAAGGTGGAATTTACATCCAGTTGCCGAGGGAGTTTCACAGGCAACTACTCCCATTATTGCTATGAGGGGACTTTTACGGGAAATTTAATGAGTGGCTGCCTGGCTCAGCTTTTTAGTTATGTTTGTTTTTTTTTTAAATTTGCCATCCTCTCGTATTCAGGACCCATAGCAGTTGCCCCAAAATGTTTTGTATGGGAATACAGGGTGAAATGTAGATGCAGGGAAACACAGGCACCAGATTCAAAATCATCACATCTGCAGTGTAGTTTTATAACTGTAATTGCTGAATATGAGAATGAGGATGCTAGTGTCTCAGAAGAGAGGGTGCATAGAGACGCTCCTGGCCCTTTTCAACACCCACCCTGAATATCTGACATATTTAGATGATGGGAGCAGACTGAAAAATGAAAAACATTGTCTTTCCAAGGGGAACTGGATCCATGGAGCTTTTCAGGTGTCTGATGCCCCTTTGAGGTGCCTGACTTACATGGGCACTGAGCTCTGATGTGGTGGATCCTGTCTCTCACGGTGTATATAGCTCTGGGGTTTCTCCCAGGTTTCTTTGAAAGGGAGTTTTCCCTTTTTCAGTGCTGGTTTCTCCTATCCAGATACAGCTCCAAAAGACTTTGGGTAAAGTCAGGACTTAGCTGAGCTGGGGCTTAGCCCAGCTGCCTTGAAGATCTAGCAGACAACTGATCCAGGAGGGCAAAAGGGTTCTGATCTTTGTGTAACAGGCTGGGAACAGAGGCTTATCCATGAGTACTCAGAGAGGGGACTTGGGTGCTCTAAGCCACAGGAGTCTTTTTCCATGCTGGGCAGAGCAGTACATTTCACCCTTTTCCAGAGCATCGTTGTCACCTCTGTAACTCATCTCTTCTCCCATGTTTTCCTTTTCTCATTCTGATAATCAGTGAAATCTTGCAACATCTATGGGTGCTGATTCTGTCTCCTATGAGCCCATCATCCCCCAAGACAGTACTGAAGCAGGCTTGGGCTAAATAGGTTAGAAAACTGGTTTTGGATTCTCAGCAGGTATTATTTAGTATGGTTCTGTGAGGCTTTAACCTGGGGAGGATTCAGCAACTGTGTGTCCCTGGGGTGGCTCTGCCAATGTCACCTCCAGTTGTTGACTCTCCGTGTAGTACACTCACTTCTTGCGCTCGCTGCAAACAGCGATCTGATATCCTACATTTCAGCCTTCCAGCAGGGTGAGACAACCAGGCTAGGGAAGGACGTCCTTTAGCACATCATCAGAATTGCAGATCTGTTGAGTTTAAATATATTTCTTTTTGTTCCCTGGCTGTAGTTCTGATAGAGCAATAATTGCCACACACCTCATTAAGCTGAATGCTCTCAATAGGTCTTGAGCGGTCCATGCCATTAAACAAACAGTTACTGGCTTGGGATATTCCCAGTGCTTAGAAGCAGCAAGAAAGAGAAAGAGCCTGGAGGGTTGAAAGCTGCAACTCCAGGCTCCTGAAGAAACTGGGCTGCCCTGGCAGGGCAGCTGCTTTGTCCCACCATTTCTGGGGCAGCTTGAGCTGAGTTCTCTCTGCAATACATGGGCTTTGACCCTCAAGAACACCAGCAGCAATGGGGGACAGGCACAGAGAGAGGCTGGTGTTGATTCCTTAAGTGCTGTAACAGTTTGTGTGCGTGGAGATGACAAGGTAGCAGATATGTGCATGCAAGAAGTTTGGTAGGGTCCTAAAACACAGGGATAAAATTACCATCCAATAGAAGGCAGTCTGATCCCTCCCTGTGTCCTACGGCAAGAACAAAATTACTGGTGCAGGTCCCTGGCTTTGTCACCTTGGATGAAGAAGGGCATGCCCTGGTTTCTGCCAGCTTCAGTGTTTAGGGTTTTTTTCTGGATGGAAGTTGACACTTCCCTGCTTGTTAGTTTTTGGGGGTTTGGGCATCTTTGAAGATGCCGAAACCAGAGGAAGACAGTGAAGTTCATCATATGGTACTGAAAGCAGGAGAAATAGCTAAGAGCATGGGTGCTTTCTCTACTTGGTTTCACTGGTCCTGCTCCTGAATCTGAAGACTGAAGGACCAAGATGCAGGTTATTGGCCCCTCAGCTCTTGTTGAGACCCTGGGATTGATGCAGAGGAGGACCTACACAGAGTTTCTGCTTCAGGATCTACTGGAGGCTGGGATAGGACATGGGGTACAATGACTTCACCCTGCCTCCCTGTGCTTCCTGCTCCCCCAGATTAAACCCAGACACATGAAAAATATTATTCAATGATCCGTGTGCCCTTCATATGCAGGCCTATATGCCACCCCATGTGCTTGCTGGATGAAATTGAGGTCTAATTTTGGTGTCCCTTCCTGTAGCTTGACTCTGTTAGCTATTTTCAACTAAACTTGCTGGTGTGACCAAGACCATGAACAGAATCCCATTTCTGCTAATTCTGTGGTCGGAAGTAGAGGTGTGGAAGACAGGCATTGCAGGGCATGTGCCATGGGAAAAACTGCAGGTTCAGGCTGGCCACCAGAGACCTCCGTAAGGGCCCAGCCTAGAGCCAAGATGGGGAAGGAAGCAGCTCTGTTGTTGTACACAGAGCTTCTTGGCTTTAAAGTTAGTGTCCTGTGGGGCAACCAGGCTAAGAGACAGGGATGCTGCGCATGTGTATCTATCTACTCACAGGCAAAATAGTCCTGGCATAGGGAGCTGCCAAGGGACAGACAGTCCAGTCCCCATGAACAGTTCCAGTCCATGAGGATGGTACCAGTTGTGCTCTTGGTGCCTATTAACCTGGGACTGGGACTAAGCGCCCTAAAGTCAGTGGGTAATCTCTACAGAACTGGACCAAGGAGACATCTGCACCAGAATTCCAGTTGCGGACATGTGCTTGAAAAGATGTCACTGGCCAAGCCCAGCAGCAAAACACCCAGGCAGATGGGCCAGGGCTGCTATTTATAGCTGGGCTTGTTCAGCGTTCGTCTTCTGTCCTGTTTGCATGGGGTCAGTCAAAGGAACATCAATAAAAATGTCTAATGACAATTAACTTCTGCCCACCAAACCCTCCCTTCCTCATATCCCTTTCTCCTTCTTTCTTTAGTTTGTTGGTTTGGGGTTTTTTGTTTTTCATTTTAATGTTCTGAATTACAAAGCTTCCTGCTGTGCTGTATACTTTTTGCTAAGCATTGGACAGCACACATTTCAGGGAGCTCTGCTGGGTTTGGAGTGACTCTAACTTGGGAGCAGCCCCATGAGGCTGTGCTCGATGGGTAGCTGTGTACTCAATCTGTGGATGCAGCAACCAAATTGTGAAGAGTCAGGTCCAGCACCAGCATCGCCCTGCTGGGGTGATTCAGCTGGGAGGTGTTCATGATGTTTTCATCATGACCCAGCAATGCAGCATTGAAACCTGGCTGACCACCTTCCTCACAGAAATGAGATGCTCAGCCTTGTTAGTCTCCCCAAACTCTCCTCCCCCATGTCTAGATTTTAAATTCTGGGGGCACCTTCTTTAATTGGCCTGAAATTTAGCTAGCTACAGTGCATTAGGGACAGCCAAGATCAACAGGTGGTGGTGTGACTTGAGATCGGTAATGTTTATAACAGGAAGGCAGACAACGAACAGCAGAGGAGCTGCTCAGAAAGACGGCTGGCTTGCCGGGGGGGTGCTCGCTGAAGAAGAAAAGATGCAGGGACCAGGACAGTCCCCAGGTAACTATAGAGAGGTATTTAAAGAGATTGCTTTTCATGCTTCTGTGCTTTTGGGCCATGGAGGAGCTCAGGAAGCCCCTTTGGGAAGCTCAACCACCTGCCCCCATGGACCCACTGCAGCTGAGGAACCGTCAAGGAGAACAACAGACCTCAGGGGAGAGCCACGATGGATCCCACCAGCTGTCAGGGCAGGGATGGCTTTTCTCGCTCAGCAGCTCTTGCATGCAACGTGCCACTCTGTGCAGTCCCTTTCCTCCCATCCACCCCAGTGTCCCTGCCCCACGGGCAGCTCGGCAGTGCCATATTTTGAGCCTATTGTCGTCAGAGATGGTGACAAGTTCGGTGGGAGTTTTGCCTTTGGTATAATTTGGTGCCTTTTACTTGCCGCAAGGCAGAGGAAGAGTTTCTAAAAGGCTTTTCCAAGCCTTTAAACACAACAATCCACCTTCTCCTCTACTCCTCAGACTGATGAGTTGGCCCCAAATTTGCCAGTAGGGAGGACAAAGTGGCATGCTGTCCCTTCTACTCTTAAAAATAGGGCTTTGTGAATGGTAGAAGGGATGAAACCTGATTTCCTACCACGTGAAATCCTGTATTACCCTGCTGTGACAATCCCAGCTCCTCTCATCGCTGCTCGTATAAAAATCCCTCATGCCTCTCATCTTCCACCAATGCCTCTGGACTTGCCCTGTTACCAGAACCCTCCTGGGTCCCCTAGTTTTTTTCTGGACAGGAGGAGCTTTGCTGGCCTGGATGGTGTGCCAAATAAACCAGATAACTGCTGCACTAGCTATTTTTTTGGTGAGTGGGATCACTTAGGCCGACCTTACGCTCACCAGAAACCTTCATGGGCTGAGCACCTTTGGGGTGAGACTGTCCTCAAACATCAGTGGGTGAAGGGATATAAATCAGGCAGACAAAAGTGGTGATCTTTCTTTGGGGAGCTGCCTGGATAGGAAACCTGAGCCAGTGTTTCAGTGGGTGCCCTGGGACCTCTGCCACATGGTCCCACTACAGCTATTGGGTTAGCCTGGCTTGGCTTTGGGGTTGTCCTGGGATTGATAATGCTCCTGCAGAGAGTGCTGAAGGCAAAGGAATATATGACAAGGGAGCGTTATCCCAAGAGCAGAGCAAGGGGAAAGCCAGAGTTTGCAACATGTACTGGATGCACAGGGCTTGAGTCTCTCCAGAGGAACAGCAGTGGGTTCTCAGAGACCCGCATCAGTGCCCCAATGTCCTTTTTAGGGCAGTGAGTAGCCCCTAACTTTTTGTACGTTATAAACATGGGTGAATACGTGAAATGTCTATTTACTTCTGCCTGCAGAGATCACTCCCTTCAGTACGATTTCACTCATGTTTCATTTAGCTTTTACTTCCAGCTGAATATGCTGCCAATCTAAAGGGGGACAGGTAGAAAAAGGCAACAATCTCTTGTCTAGGGTCACCAACTGCTTTTCCTCCCGAGGCAGGGGCCTCATGTCAGGTGGTGTGATGGAATATTTGACGGTGTGTGGCTGTGGGATGAGAGCATCTCTCTGAGTTGAAGCTCTTTGAGTACAAGCCCACCATGCACAGCCTTTCCCATAACCACAGGGCTGTTCTGCAACATCTTCCCTGCTATGCAATGCCAGAAGCAGTTGGTGTGTGGGTCACAGTGCTGGGGAAACATCTGGATCACACAGCAGGA
>NW_009207309.1:0-1429 GCF_000690835.1 Fulmarus glacialis | reverse complement strand
AAAGGTGAGCAGGAGGCCTTGGGAGAAATGTCATACGTAATGCTGGAGGCTTCAAAGGCTTGTGGAGGGGTATTTGTCTTGCACCTTTTTTCTCTGTTTCAGAAGAGAGCTCTTCTCAGTGAGCAATGGTGGGGAAGGGCAGGCTCTGTGCACTCAAAGAAACGTTTTTTAATAGAATCATAGAATCATTAAGGTTGGAAAAGACCTCTAAGATCATCGAGTCCAACCATCAACCCAACACCACCATGCCCACTAAACCATGTCCCTAAGCGCCTCATCTACACGTCTTCTAAATACTTCCAGGGATGGTGACTCCACCACTTCCCTGGGCAGCCTGTTCCAAGGCCTGACCACTCTTTCAGTAAAGAAGTTTTTCCTAATGTCCAATCTAAAGCTCCCTTGGCGCAACTTGAGGCCATTTCCTCTTGTCCTATCGCTTGTTACTTGGCAGAAGAGACCAACCCCCACCTCGCTACAACCTCCTTTCAGGTAGTTGTAGAGCGCGATGAGGTCTCCCCTCAGCCTCCTCTTCTCCAGACTAAACAGTCCCAGTTCCCTCAGCCGCTCCTCATCAGACTTGTGCTCCAGGCCCTTCACCAGCTTTGTTGCCCTTCTCTGGACACGCTCCAGCACCTCAGTGTCCTTCTTGTCGTGAGGGGCCCAAAACTGAACACAGGATTCGAGGTGCGACCTCGCACCTTCCTTCAGTAGGAAAAGAAAATAAATGAAAAGGTGATGGGGGAGAGCCAGAAGCAACAGTTATAAAATATGAACGGTGTAGCTGCGTTTCCCTTGCTTGACTGTGAGCATGCATCAACACGAGGAGAGGAGGGAGTGGAAAAGGCAGCAGCCAGCAAACCTTTATCCCTGTTCAAGGGTGCAATCGTGAGCCTGCAGCATGCCTGGACCTGACAGCCTGTCCCTGCTGTCACCCCGCTGTGTCCCACTGACCTGGTGTGAGAGATGCAGCCACACTCTTTGTCACCAGAAATGCAAAATCTCCCCCACCTCCTGCTCTACCTTGTCCCACAGCGAGCTGAAATGCACACATCCGTCCATGCACAAACAGGTCCTGTCCAGAGGTGCTTGGATAGGCACACAGCTGCACCAGCATGCATCTTGATTCATGCATGTCCAGAGAGTCAGATCCATGTATAACACCGGCTTGAACTGATCCAGCTAAAACACCGGCTTGAACTGGCGCATGGATGTACTCACACAGGGCTATATATACGAGAACAGACTCATGAGTGTATACACGGATGCCCAAGTGTGCATGTATATGGACATATGCCTGCACAGGACATTGTAAAACCACACAGATATACAAATGGGCATGAATGTACCTGCATGTGCACATGCAAACCTGACAATAAACAGGTGTACACACATACAGCGCTGAGCAGACACATGTACAAGCTCTGAGGTG
>NW_009207308.1:21248-30727 GCF_000690835.1 Fulmarus glacialis | reverse complement strand
GGTACGGTCCTTGCACGGCCCGGTACGGCGCCTCTGGGCGGGCCGGCGCTGCTCCCGGGCTTTATTACCGCCCGGCCATCCCCGGCTGTGTCACTAGATGGAGCCTGGCACCTGGGATGCGGGCTGGCCTTCGGGGAGCTGCTGCCCGGGGGGCTCTCCAGCTCCTCTTCGTCCTCATGTGTACAAAGAGATTGGGGGGGAAAAAAGTGCGTGTAGCAAAAGGGCATTGCCCCCAGCCAGCGGCCCGATCTAAGCATCAAACAGATCTTTTTTCCTGGTCTCTGCGTGGACTTTTCCCACGTGGGCTCCTCCCCGGGGAGCTCACTCAGCGAGTGCACCAGGAGAGATGGAAAGAAGCAGACACACGTATTTTGGTTTGTTCCACGCTTTTTGCATCGCAGGGGAACTTTAGAGGATTGCTGCTGACTTTTCTCCTGTCCATCCAAACTGAACATTAACGGAATTTTCTCAGATCTCAAGAGAGAAAATGGGTATTGGTGGGATTTCATAAAGAAAAAAAATCTTTCCCCCACAGGATGCGTTAAATAACAATTAAGCAAAACATAATCCCCTGCTCCCAGCAACTTCTCTGAAACAACAAAGTTTCGGTCAGCTTCCACATACTGTTTTTATATTTTGCTACCTGTTTACTTTCATCCTTTTGTCTGTACACTTGCATCTGCCTCCTGTAAACACTCCCACAAATAACTTTTCTTTATGAGCAATCTTAGCTCAGTGAGGCTGTGCACATAGACAAGGTCATACAAAAGTACAGAGTCTTGTAGGATGGTGGCCTGCACTTGTATAAATGCTTACACTTACTATCATGTGTACCTTACGGTACTGAAGTTAATCACATCGATCAATCAGTGTTTGAATGATCAGGGTCTTGCATTACAAGCTCCCTAGAGCAAGGGATTGTACGTCACCAACCATTTCAAAAGCCACTACTGATTTTGACTGCTTCGGATTTTTTTTGATGGTCAGCTTGAGATGCCCAAAAAGGAGCCCAGTTTCCTCTGCACGGCTGATGATTAATAAAAATCAGGACCACTTCACTTTCAGATGTCTCCTGCTTCATCCTCCAAATCATGGCCTGATTTGGGAAATTCTGGCCTTTCAAACACCACGCGAGTTCACAATATGATAAACCCAGTAAATAATACTAAGGCATCCAAGACCCTCAGTTTTTTTCCTCTCCAGAATTCTGCAATGTTATTACATGACTGCTACAAAGGCGGTTCACTGCCCTGCAACCCTGGGCCCCACAGCAGTTGTGCATGTAACTCATCCTGGCTACATATGCATTCTTCAAGGTATCGAGCACCCACCACACACACAGAGGTTATGGTCTGAAATGAATCTGAAAGGCCTTTTTAGTTCATTTTGTTGTGCATCTCAGTGAATAAAAGCTATTTTATGATTACTATTTTTGCTATACTATAATGTGAATAATGTTCACGATCATAATTATTCATTTTCTTCATCAAGAAGTCAAACTTCTTTCAGGCGGTAAGGAATTGATGCTTGCAACTTGTTTATTCATTTTTATAGTATTATCATTCCCTTGTGAAGATCAAAAATTGAGGCAGAAAGGGCAAATCATCTGCACTAAATAATATTTCAAATCAGTGAAAAAGCTGGCTATAAGTGAGAATTTCCTAACAATCGATGGAGAACTTTAAAAAATTGTTTTAATTGTTACTGTTGCAGGTGTTATGTCGACTGATGTTTAAAAGTTCATATCAAATCCAATTCAAATGAAAATGAAGCACTTAACTCATTTTTTGGAACGGCCTCTTTTGTTACAGGAAGCTTTCAATCTAAATCATTTTTCCAAGTTCCTCTGTAGTCAGTGGCAGAGGTAAGTGCCTCCAAGTACCAATCCTATCTCAAAAGAGCTGTTTAAGAGATATGGGTCAAATAATCTCTGGAAGTGCCTGTTTCTTTATTGGCTCTGGAAAAAAAGCCTAGATGATTAACCCAGATTAGGTACCTTATTTTTAGCTAGAGCTAAATGAGCTAATGAATCTCACTGTTTTCAAAATATAAGAGTTGCAACATGTGATTTTCATTTCAGTTCCTATCTGTGTCACTGAACTTTATCATTTGTTGGCACCTTTTAACCAAAGTTCAATAGAAAGACACGTCTTTACATGTTTCTACAAATGTATTGCAAAAAAAATTTATTTGCAGAAAAAATGTACTACAGAGTAAATCACACCATCACTTCCAGTGCTGGACCTGCTCCCTATTTAAACTGAGCCTTCAACAAGGGAACCTGGTAGTGTAGGACTTTTTGCTTTTATGGGGATAAGAAAAAAAACACCCAGGAGGAAAGTCTTGTAGAATAAAAATACCTCCTGACCAAATAGTACACAACTGCAAAAGCATTTTCACCTGTTGTAATGAATCATTTATTTCCACTGCACTTTTCAATGTCCCTACATAATTTCTGCAGAACAAGAACTTCAGCTTTCTGTAACACTGAAGGTGAACCAAATGTGTTTCGGAAGAACATAACTACCTATATTTAAAAGTCAAACATCCGGAGATCCTGGAGCATGCCAAAAAGGTAACAGAGGGCTTGTGCCTAACTAGGCAATAACATCATTGGAACCAACTGAAATGAAATCATGGAAGATTGCCATGAACAATGACCAGAAATAGGGCATGAAGCCACCCATGAGTAGAATGTGGTCATAGCGGTCTACCTTGTGGTGGAGATCAAAGGAGAAGTTACATAGCTGAGTCACTCAAGGCTGATTGAGGGTCAAAACGTGATGAACTAGATGTGTCTAGGATGAAAAGACATCTGCTCAAAAGTAGAATAACTTCAGAATATCTACAGAACATCATGGTGAAAACTTTGGATATATGAGTCATTGCAGAAAGAGGAAAATAGTACAGAAACTTTAAAGACTTTTTCTTCCTTTGGGGTATCTTTGGGATCTCCCGCGGTTCTAGGAGTAGGCATTACACAAATGTGATTCAATATTACTTTTGAGAAGAGATTTGTACGTCTTTTCCCCTTTTATCTGAAGTTGGAAGCGGAAGAATTAAAGAGGCTGTAAATACTCTGAGGGAAGTAAGGTCCCAAGCAGAGCTAGAGATGTTAGTGCTAATTCCTTTGGTTTCTGATTTCTGCTGTAGTTCCTGCATGTCATCCCAGAAGTGACAGCAAAAAGAAAGCCTTTATTTCCCCCGTGGCAGAGGGCCAGCAGTCCTTTCTCTTGCTTCTGGTTGGGATGAGTATCTCAGGCAAACGAGGGAAGGCAGAAGTGAAGACATAGTACACTGCGATATGCGGTTATTCGAGCACGGGGTTGTTCTATAAAGAGCCTTATCAGCACGGCACAAGTTAAAAAACCTGCCTAAGAAGGAGAGGTTACTCCACCATATGTCAAGGACTGCTCTGCTTCCCAGCTGCTTCTGCCATCCAAGAGGCATAAAGGTGACAATATTTCTCCCTGGGCTGTGAATGAGCGCAGAATTGAGATTCCACAGCTCCCGCTGCGTGCGCCCACTGACAGGATGTCATACGACGGGACGAGCATTCACGGAGGCTCTCCCCAGATAATAATATAGTATAATAGTCCCCAGTGAATTAGTAGGATCCAAATGCATCAGATACTTAAAGATTTTTCAAATGATCAACTTCCAGAGGAGTTCCTCTTCTAAAACTGCTCTGCTAAAGAAGGTCAACGCGCTAGAGAGATCACTGCTACTACAATCCGTAGTTGCATGTGTTATTACTAGTTCTTTCCAGTGAACACAGCCAGACAACTAATTTCAAATATCTCTCACCATTCTGTTATCTAATGCTTTCTTAACTATTGCTATCAGTCAATGCATTCCTGAGAGCAATACTTAGCCTGGAATTGACTTAAAGCTTTCACGGTCAAATGATATCTTCTGATTAAGTCTACTCTAGAGCTCACAAAAGTCTCATCAGCTTCAAATGGCCTAAATGCATTTTTCCTCACTGTAAGTCATTATTTCCTGCTTTGGAAATACTTAATCCACCCCATCTTTTCTGTGTGCTATGAAATCCTTTGTAATTCTGGTATAGAAAAAGCCTTATTGATTTTCTGGGAACATATTTGGTACAGCTCTCCAGCACCTTATTTACACTAAATCAACAAAACTTTGAAAATGTAGACACATAATTTAAACATTTAATTTAATTAAAATATTTCGGTACCCAATTGTTATCTGGCCTCTTTACGAAGGCTGAGATCCTCTTTTTTCCTTACTTTTATTTTGGACTTACCTTAACACAGAAATGTGCAATGTTGCTGGATTATTATGGATGGTGATTTCTTCTTTAAAATAATCTTGCACCATGATTATTTTTTGAGCAAACCTGCATCCCGCAGCAGAAATGGATAATTGCAAGTTTCTTTGCCAGTAGTTCACATTTTCGTTTCTAGCTTGACCTAGGGAGTCATGCCCCCGGACTTGGTTTATGCAATGTGTTTGTGAAAACCATAAGGAAAGTCTCTAGCTTTTTCAGAAAAGAGTAATTCTAGATCACCAGCTTCTCAGTCAAAAGTGGTATCCATAGAGCATTTACCTGTACTCTTCTCTTGTCAGTGGCTAAATAATGTTGCCTTTATGACAAATTCCAACTCCATTGGAAATATTTTCCCCTTAATAGACAGAGAATGGGCCAGTAGAAGAAGATGTACTACAAAAAGAAGGAAACAAATTTGCTAGCAAAGTTTTGCTTCAAACTCACAAGAGTGTGCACTCAGAGCTGTGGTCCTGTTCAAACACATCCAAAGCCCTGGAGAGCCAGATCCTATTCAGTCTGATACAGTGGCAATTCCCACAAAATCAATCCTAAAGAGCACATTAAGAAGCTGGGGTGTGCAAGGACTTCAGCAACAAGACCGATACAGGCACATTAAACCAAACCTGACCCTGGAGCAATTTCACTGAGTTATATCTGGGCTTAATTTGTTCCCTAAACATCTAAATTCATTTCACCGGAGATGCAAAATTGTTTTCTTTGTTAACAAGGACACTGAGCCAGGGGCTCTCAGGTGGTGATTTTTTGGAAGTCAGAAGGAAGAAGGGGTGGGGAGTGAAAGGGGTTTGGTTATGTCTGTCTGTTTGGTGAGGCATTGAATCCCCCACTTCTCTTGAAGTCAGGCCTCCTATGTATCAGGGAATGTGATTATAACTCTGCTTAAAGACAGACATTTTCTCCATGCATCAAAAGCACCTATGATAATAATCCTGATTTGTTGTAAAATTGATACCGCAAAGTCTTTTAGTCGTGAAGATGGTAATAAATTATATCACTAATAGCATTTGGTAGGCTTATGGCCATCTAAGTGGTTTTTTAGCTAAGGCTTGACTGAGAACCAGTGGGAGAATTGTTACGGCAGATGTGATGTTGAGGATCAGACTACCCTATAGTTGTCCCTGACGGCCCATAAAGGTAAGATGCCTTTGAGATGTTCATCTGAGGCTTTACAGCATGTAAAATTTACACACTGCAGCTGTCTCAGGAGGATGATCCCGTGCAACCGAGTCACAGAGTCAGTGGTGCAAACATATATGTAAGCAGTTGCGCTAACAAAGAGCTAGGTTTCCTCATAGCTACTGTCGGCTCAAGCTACTTGCTAGGCTCGCCTTTGTGCTTTCTTAGGGAAGGTTTGAGGGATCTGAACTGCTGCAGAGCAAAAGACCTACATTCTTTATTCGCTAGACTGGTGTTAAATCACTGTTGTATTCCGCTAAAAGTTGTGGAAGGTTTCTAGTCCAGCCATGGTTTGATGAAGCTGGCACTGCTTTTTTTCTCTGAGAATCCTGTGCTTGCCAATATATACGTAAGATCTGCAGATACTTGGCACGGTGAGTCTCTCGGAGGACAGAGGTGGAGAAGTGCCTGGCTTCAGATTGTCCCTACACAGGTTAGTGCCAGATTGCTCAGTCCTGTTAAGACTGAAAGATGTGAAAGGTAAGAATTGTACATCTCTGGGGAACTTCTGCTTATATTCCACTGTAGATAGCTGGGGGGGGGTTGGATCTGGGCTTCAAACACTTGACCAAGGTCAGATAAAAGGAGTCTGAGGTCTGTGCTGAACACAATAGAACAATTTACCATGTTGTGGAGTAAAAGAGGTAGAAAGGGAGTTAAGGAAGCCAGCCAGGACTTACAGTTTTCTTGCTGCCTATTGTTTCATGCTACGCTCTGCTGCTTATCATTACTAGGAACTGCAAGTCACCAGCAGAACTGGATAAACTGTTAGAGAGATGTAAATGATTAGTGAACGCAGGTGAACATCGTGTCAAAGTGTCACTTCAGTCCACAAGTGCTTATTCACCTGCTGTCATCCCTTTTGATTGTTATGAGATTGCAGGAAGGACTCTTACTGAAATGATGAAGCCCTTTATGAAACAGTTCTGAACAAATGTAAACTTGAAAAAGTATAAAGTTTCCTAATGGCATCATTTATGCATGCAGCCATATCCTCAGCTTCTGGAAAGCAAAGTGATTCCACTGAATCAATAGAAGTCTGCCTTTCACCCGAGCCCATATTCTGGGCCTAAAACCATGGAGAAATATCTTAGAAGAAATAAATTTCTTGTGCAACTGCTCCAAAATCTGTTTTACCTGGATTTTAAAAAGTGTGATGGTATCTTCCCTCCCTCTTCACAAGACACCCAGACTCAATCCTTAATATAGGTGACAGTCATGTAGGAAGTTTTTACAGTGGCTTTGCTCAAAAGGCAAGAGATGGAGGTTATTCATAACTGTTCTTCCACTTGGAGGTCAGAGGAAATAATTTTCTGCTGAAAGGAAGCCTATGCCATAGCTGTGGAGTAGCTGCACGATTTACCAGGAATCAGGAAACTGAGTAACTTGCTCTGATGTTCCTTATTGCAGCTTCTTAACTAGTCACATTTGCTACCATGAAACAGGACTGTGGGACATTTGGGGTCAAGAATTGAAGGGCAAAGGTTACTGAAGCATCCTGCCAATGCAGCTAAAATTGACCTTTACTTGACAAAGCAGAAGTAACGCGGGATCTAAAAGAATGGTATTCAAATAGCCAGTCCATCCAAAACATTGCATTTGGATTGATCCTAATCAGCCATAATTTCCTAGTTTAATGGCCAATTAAAAGGCCATTTGACAGTAAGAGAAGCAGAACAAATCAGCATGGAAAAAGGCTGGATGGTCTTTAGAAAGTAATTCAAGTTTACTTAGGTTTTACACATCTGACTAGTGAGAAAACAAGTAGGTAACGGATGTCTTACTCAAAAGTAATTCAGATTCATTAAATAACTTGTTTCAGTATGAGATAAAAGCTGAAGCATCGCTGAAAAGTGAAGTAAAATACCTGCATTAAAACAAGGGATTTATCTATCTAAACATCATTCCATCTAAACATGGAATGTAAAATCCCCCACTACCTGGCTATTGTGTATGCTACGTATCTTGACCTAATGTAAGAAGCAGTATTAAACTCAGTATTTCTTTTATGTGTATTTACAACTGTGATCAAACATATAATGGTCAGAAGAATTCTAATTTACCATCTTTAAACCCCAAATGTATTTATTTTAAATGCATCTTCAATTTTTTTCATTTTCCTGGAAACAAAGCTCCTTAAACAGGAGCCAAAAGTGAGACCCAATTTATCTCTGGTTCTTTCATGGCTGGAGTACAAGGAAGATCCTTGCATGACAAGAGGCAGGGACATCAAAGTTCTTGAAGTGAACAAAGCAGGCCAAAGTGCTGAGGATAAAAAAGTGGAGTCATGGTGTCTCTCTCATATGGATCCGCCTCAAGTTTCTGTACTCTTGAATATGGATCTATTGATATAGGCACTCATTTTGCAAAGGGAATTGTAAAGATAGCCCCCCCGCAACTAATTCCGAATTTAACCCATTTCAGAAGATTTCCAGAGCGGGGCAGGAGTCCCTCTCATAGCTCTACGTGGGCCACCAAGGTTTCATTCGATAGTGAAGGCTCCCTGAGACCTGCATATTACTCTTTATCAGAGGTCTCTAGCAGATAAAGCCTGCAACAAACCAGCTACTGATCTCTGTTACTGTAGCCTCACTCTGCAGAAGAGCTGCTATTGCTGGGCAATAGACGTCCCTTTTGCCATTCTCTTGACTAATAGGTCACATATTGCCATCAGTGTGATTTGGATTCAGTTAGGCAGATGTGCCATTGATTGTGTAACACTGTAGAAGGAACTAACCAATACTAATGAAATAAAGAGCAACAGAACTATAAACGGACCCTACACAAACTCTTCCTATTTATGGCTCCAATGGCAATACCAGTATCCCATTCTCAAAAGACTAATCCCCAAATTTACTTTTTTCCTCCAACACACACGAACAGCAATGACAACCCTTTGCATCATGGCAAATAGCAGGGATATAAAGAAATAATTGATTAATCTTTCACCCCTCACGCTAACTACCTGACTTACGTTTCCTTTAGAGCTGCATTTTAACTCTAGATTTCCTGAGAAAGGTAGTGACAGACGTATCAACTACAGCTTTTGCTGGTAATTTATAACCCTTGCTACCTAAGTTCCTTCTGCATTGTCATTAGGTAAGATTTTCCAGTTATGATGTCTTTGCACTGAAACAAATATTACGATTTTCTTAATGTGGTGGTTTGTCATGGGTAGGTTGTATTTCAGTCTGACTTCACCATGTAATACTGAATAATAATAGTAATAATAATAACAATAATCATCATCATCATCTGTTAATGTTCAGAACAATATTGTTAATACTTTGTTAAGAAAAGGCGCTAAGGCCCAATTCTGTCTTTCATGGAAAAAATTCATTTACATCAGTGGGAACAGTCAGACATTTGGCTAAAATTCTCGGTAGTAAATTATTAGAGTATCAGTTAATATTTATAGTTTAGGCCTGTTAAGGCCTCATAAGAATGAAGGCTCCATTTTGCCTCACGTTTTATATGCATGCACAAATAAGCAACGATGTAATGTTTTCCCTTCAGCTTCCTAGCATCGTGATGCACATACAATGAGTGGATTTTATAGTCTCCCAGCCTGCACATTTATTCCTGGAGAGTTTTGCTCATGTTACAGATGTGAACATGCATGGCTACAGCTTTTCCAATTTTAGATCAATGAGCCACACAGCAAAGAGCATCGAGTTGGCAGGTCCTCCGCATTTCATCTGAATGAAATGAAAGGGAGCTCAGTTCTTGGCTCCAGTTTTCTGTCACTGCATTGTCATTCAACAAAACGGACCAAAGAGAAAAGCGATCAATCCATAAACTCGTGAAGCCTCAGTCTCCAGCTGTCATCAGCTTTGAGCTCCCTCCACTGATCTTATCTGTTGCAGAGTAATTGAAAGTAATTTGTTTTGGTTGAAAGTAATTTGTTTTGGAGAGTAATTAGATTATCTCTTGGGGGGCTTCCTACCTGGTGACCCAGTGTTTCTCCTTGGCTTGCTGCTCATTAACA
>NW_009207308.1:9883-21177 GCF_000690835.1 Fulmarus glacialis | reverse complement strand
AGGAGATAATAAACCTTCTGATGTCAAACAATTATTTGTGGGTCAGACACATATGATCCCACTGGGGCTTAAGCCTTTCATTTGCCATCCAGTGTGAAATGCTTAGTAATTAGGAAATGAGCTAGATCTTTCTGTAACGGTGTATATTAACGTGAATGTAACAGGCTCAAGCAAACCGCTACGTAACATTCGTGAGCATTTACTACCACTGCCAAAGCAGTAAGGTGGACTGGTACGCAGGCTACTCTGGAAAAATACAAGGACACATATTCCAGACTTGCAGAGACACTGGGACGACAAACAAAATACATCCCTGTAGGGGAAAGTGCAGAGAGGCTCAAAAGTTCATGCTTTGACTCTTGTCCCCAGAATCAACTCTTTTTAACTGAGACAATTAATATGGTTATGTATATGACACAGCACTGATAAGCATCATAATAACACCAGTATCTATTTTTTTCTGTAATCATGTGAGCTCTAGATGAGTCATTGCCCGACTGTGACATTTACTGGTAGTGATTACATCATTACTACTATGCCATCCTACAGAACATCACAAAATAAACAACCACCATAATGATCCACCTTTTGAACCACGTCTCTTTTTCAGACACGGCAAATCTGAACAACCAATTGCCCTGCTTCTGCATTAACTTACAAACGTTCAGTCTAAAATTTTCCCGTGTTACATCTGATCTTTGTGCTGCTCAGGCAGTAGAAAAAGCTCATAGAGGGAGCAGAAATGGTCTTTAAAGGTAAGGTTTGGTTGTTGGGGCTTCCCTGGCTGTGTAGAGGTCCTAGTGTCACTGAAAGCCCCCGCGCCAGCCCTGGGCGTGCAGGATGAGCTGGGGTTGACCACGGGGAAGCTGGGGGAAAAACCACGGTGAGAATGTCCTCGTTCTGCAGCTGTTGATGGCTACCTGCAGCTGCCCTGGTCCTAGGGAGAGGAGCGTAAGTTGGGGCAGCCCAAGTGTCACACTGAAAGGGAATCGTCACCAGCGCTTGTAGTCATCAAACCCCTCCCTGGTAGGTGATACTGGCTCTCACGTTTTAAATACATGCTACAAGTCCTTTAAATCTCTTTTCTGAAGAGCTGCTAAATGCTAACATCTGAAGTAAATAACTGCCATTTTTTTTTCATTTGTCTTGTTTGAGTAATTAGGTCATTATATCTGAAAGTGATTGTTTTATGTGTGCCAAGAGGGAATAATGAAGACCTTTGATGAATCCAAGATACTGGCTCTCACGTTTTAAATACATGCTACAAGTCCTTTAAATCTCTTTTCTGAAGAGCTGCTAAATGCTAACATCTGAAGTAAATAACTGCCATTTTTTTTTCATTTGTCTTGTTTGAGTAATTAGGTCATTATATCTGAAAGTGATTGTTTTATGTGTGCCAAGAGGGAATAATGAAGACCTTTGATGAATCCAAGGAGCAGCATGTAAATGTGGGGAAGGAATTTTTGCAAATGAATGACCTTTCTGAAACAGAATTTCTCCCTGCGCCACCATTTTTATCCGCATTAAAGTCAGTTAATACGTTTATTTTTTCCTGCTGTGTGTATTCTAGTTGATTCCTCAATGCTTCCTTTTCCTAATAAAATGCACATTGTCCAAAGTGTTTGCAACGTTCTTTAAATAGGCTACTGTGGGCCTGTTTATGAGCTAGCCAGTGGGTGCTCGTATAGAGCTAAACATTTCCTCTTCCCATAGTTTTCAAGGAGTGCTTAGAACTTAAATATTTTTTCAGACTGCGTTTATATAATTTTTATATTCACGCTGAGCTATGGATGGTCTTTAGCCACTTCCCCAGCCCCTAAAAATTAAGTTAAATGAAAGTAAACTAGTTTTATTACCCATGACGGTGTTAGTTAGAAAATAAAAGACAAGGACTGAACAAGCAATGGAAAATAAATAACCTTTTGTTTCTCAGGACTGATCCGCGCAGGAAAGGGCGGATCGACTGCTTCCACTTAGCTGCTCGTGCGAGCAAGTACAGGACGTTACTCTACTGCCCCTTGAAACAGATCGACTCCGTGGCACTCACGTTATAAACCAAACTGAGTAAAGCAAAGAAACTGGAAATACCATGAGAAGCCCGGCAATGATTTTGTTTTGCAGGCCTTTCCTTTGAGCCCAGGGTGGGAGGAGAGCTGCTTGTGCCTGTGAGCATCCTCGCCAGCGTGCACTGATGCCGGTGCAAGGGTACTGGGCAGAGGGAGGGTGCCCTGACCCTTGCGATGTGGCCGATGACCTTGTAATCCTGTCTCACATCTGCTGGCTGCTAGTGGGAAATAAAATTCAGTCCTTCAGCCGCATGGCTAGTCGTGAGAATGAGGATGCCACAGGAAAATTAAGGTTTCTTGAAGAGGGAAGCAAATGTGGCTGCCTTGGTCTGGAAGGCTTCATGGTAGGGAAGAGGAGCAGGTGGCTGAATGCATTTTATCTGACGTGTATGTTGCAGGTGTGCTTTCTGCTTGCAGGTGTATCTATCTGTATACGCTACCTTCCATTAACTGGCTGTGGTGATGTAGAAGAAAATGAGTTCAAATCACTGGATTTTTTTTCAGTGTGCAGTAGGTCAGTGGAAAAAGCATTTATTTATGGCAGCATTTTAGCTTAAGTCAGAACAAATGGTTTGAAGGAAAACTGATTTCCCTCCTTGCTGAGCTTCAGTTTGCTTTTTGGAGTAAGTGGTATCAGAGCATGTGGACTGAATTCTCTTTGGATTAAACTAAACCCGGATATGTGCTCAGTGATGTCTCCCGACATGCTGTTAGCTGCTAATGGCCATTCAGTCCATGGGACCAGATTAGACCTTGCCTGAAGCAACCCCCTTGAACTGTGTCCAGTGTGGATGTTAGGTCCTCAGCACCTAGGGACAATTATGGGACAATTCATAATATTCATACCATCTTCTGTTTTCTTAAATACTTTTTTTTCTGTGCATGACAGAGAACAGGTCCAGTAATTCCAAATCTTGACATGGCATCTGATAAACTCTACTACAGATTTCATTTATTTGCTCAGCAGAAAGCATGATAATGTTTTATTAAGCACTTCACATGCTTTGACTCTGTCCTTCATATCCCAATTCACTGCCCTGCCAGCTTAGGCTAATGAAGTGAAGAGTATGAACCAAACTGTGGTGAATTCTTGCGTCTGAGCTTTTATATCAGTCTGCATGCTCTTGGTGTGGGCTGATCTCTGTTTACAAGGTGATTTCTAGCTCTTTGTTCTCAGGTTTCTGAAGTGTAGGTGTAAAGAATTATGGAGGGGATTATCATTGACTTCTTATTTACTTGTGGGAAAGCTACCAAGGTAGCTATGCAAAGCAGGCTGCTAGATAAAAAAACTAAATGTGGATCAAAAGGGATGAAGTCTGTGGCAAAAAACCTGAATTTCCTCTTGGGAAAATGCCAGTTTTCCCAGCCAGAAAATTGCAAATTTTACAAAGTCATAACAGGGAAATGAGGTAGGTCACGTATCTTAGAAATCTTGTGGGCAGATGCTCCTGTTTACAGCTGGCTTACAGTTTTGAGATTTTTTTTCTGGGACTGCAGAAGATAGAATCAGAGTTTAAAGAATTAACCTCCTATCTGGAATGCAATACAGCAAGTAGGAGCTAATTCTGAAATGAATTTCTCATCCATGGGATCACAGGACAAGATACTTCCTTAATGGTTTTGTTAAACCTCATGTGGCTTTTGTTAAGACTCATGTGTGTCTTAAATCTCCTGTCTACAGAAAACCTCTGTCTCTTCTTGATTCTCTGCTACAGTAATGTAAGAGAGGAAAAGATGGATAAAGTGACAAAGAGGTATCCATTCATCCACTGAATTATTGACCGTTACAAATGTAATCGCCAAATCATTTTCTGTGAACACTATGGAGGAAAAATATTTTCGTTTGGATGGTTGATCAAGGAATGCTTTAGAAGCAAACTCTGAATCATTTCTAAATGCATAGGTTACTCACCCAAGGCGCAGAAATGCCAGGGTATGAATTAGGGAGCCGCTTGCCCTTAAGGGTAAGAAATACCATGCATGTGCACATCCTAAATACAGAAAGTTCAACAATTTTTCTTTTTGAAATGGGTACCAGTCACAATCCTAGAATCGTATTAGAAAGTGTCCACTGGTTACTGTTTGTGTGAGCAATCAGCTGGACAGCTGAGCAGAGGTTAGTTAATTAATAAAAGTAATCATCTCTTTGTGGGCAATTTACAAAATCCCATTTGTCACTGTCATGGCATATTCAACCATCCTGAGCTACGAGGTGACTTCTTAAGCTCCAGAAAGCAAAGTTACCAAATTACAAAATACCAAATGCAGTTGTGAGGGGTTTATCAGCTCATGTTTCCCCTTATCCCGAGATTTGAGAGCTGGCCTTCCAACATTTCCAGTTTACAACCACAGATTTTGCCCACCATACCCCTTGACAGCTTTGCTGAGTCTGCCTTTTCCCACTTGATGCTGCTGTATAATCCCATTCGATCCCCCCTATGAACAGCAGGGCTGATCCCTGGGGGATCCTAGGGACGTTAACAACTCCTAGTAGAAGAAAATAAAATGCCAGCACTCTATTTGGCTGACACAACGATCCTGTACTAGCTGCTTCATTAAAGGGAAGATAGTGATTACAGGGAAAGTTCAGCTGGTTTCCCTTTGAAATACATAAAGGTGGTGTTCAGGTAATGGTTTTGAATGTTAGTCCTTTTGATGTCTGCAGGCGTTACACTTACACATCTGGAAGCCTGCACACCTAGCTATAAACAGACATCGCAGCTATGTTTCACAGCTGGCTTTACAAAAGATCAGCAGGATGCACATCACTTACAAATGGCACTCTCTCCTTTTCCTTTAGCTTGCTTGAAATTGTATGTTGTTAACTTGTTACTTGCTTTGGTGATTGTTTTATTCATTTTCTTTTTACTCACCTTCAAAGAATAAGCAATCTGGCCCCACAGACTTTGCTGTGTTGCCATAGGAATAGCCGGGGCTGGGGACCGGCATTTGTTCTCGGAAGCCAATTCAAGACCCGCTGGGGAGCACGTGAAGGCTTTGCTACGGTGCCGAGCGCTCCCAGCCTGCCGTGAAAGAGCTGAGGATATCCTGCCAATCAAAGGAGACATGGCTGGGTCAGTCAGGACACAAATATTTTTAATTTCAGTCTCTCTAGCCTCGTATTTATTACCTTTTACTTCTAGATTCAACTTCGGTAGGTATAAGGAGTGACAAAATGTCATTACCATTCAAAAACTGCTTTATGGAAGCAATGTCTATAGAAAACTTCTTAGTGTAACAGCTGAAAAGCAGTATGCATGTTCTTACCCAGAAATGGGAGTAACCATCATTACTTTTTGAAAGACTTGGCAAAAAATGCCATTGCATTTGAGATACTGCTTGATTTAGAGAGTTGGCCGTGTCTTCCCAGGTAAATTTAATCTCCTATGTTAAACGTAGGAGTTTGCTACTTAGGACATAAGACCAAGGATTTTCCAAATTCACAGTTTCCCTGCTTTCCAATTGGGTCTCATGTTGAGCTATTGGAGTTAGGGATTGGATAAATCCAGAACCGTGGTGTTAACATCCTTCAAATATTTCGTTATAACTGGAAGAGTATGTCTGGACAGCCTTGCAAGGACATAAATCTGGCTGGAACGAGTCAGGTCAAAGATAGGTTTAGTCCAGAATCCTGCCAATTTGGTAGTGGTTGGCTACAGATATCTGCAGAACAAGAAGATAAAAAGGACTGTATGGAGTCATTCTTCCACCTCTGGCAATATTTGTTGGAGGGACTTTATGAAATGAAGGTTACAACCCGGATCATTGTACAACACCTTGTAATGGAAGTAACATTTTATTTCATGACTGCTGATTACAGCTCTGGTATTTTCAGGGAATAGGAGTTCCAAGACGTCCCTCTTACCCCACGGCAGCCTGGGCAGGGGGACTTGTCCAAAACTACAGAGTTGAGGTGTAACTTTCTTCAGTAAAATCTTTGTGGTATCCTCCCCACTCTTTTGTCCTTATCCTTGTGGCTGCTAATAACTTTTCAGTATGGTTTCAAACAGGGTGCCCAGTGCTAATTATTTACTGATTTCTAGTTTTATTGGTCTTCCCTTGAGCCCTTTTGAAAGCAAGCATCGCATTTGCAATCTTTCCTTCCACTGATACTAAGGCTGGTGCAAGCAGTAAGATTCATATCCCAGTTAGCTGTTCAATGAGTCCGTATCTGAGCTCGTTTAAACTCTGATACCCTTTGGTGGGTAACACAGGTAAATATCCTGAGGTTAATTACACTGTTGTATTTACCCCAGGATAGAAATAGAAAGAAAATAAAATGAATGGACACTTACACAATTAAAACATGATTTATATACAGCTTTTAGACCAAACTGGCAAAATGTGTAGCAGCAATTCATCATTTCTTCTCTCTGTGGTACTCAGTTTGGTCTAAAACCTCCATCTAAATAATGCTTTTACTACATCAGTGCTCACCCATTACATAATTTTTTTTTAAAAATAAGCACAGAAATGAAGGAATCTCCCATTTTATTCTCTAATTTCTAAGAAGTGGAGAACAAGAAAGTGCTGTATCTTAGACAAGACAGGTTTTCAAACAGCCAGTTCCTATCCAAGTCCGTCGGTCCTCCCTCCCCTTCTCCTCCCCAGGAACACATTCCTGCAAAACTTTACTTGAAATCGCTTTGTTATTTTCAGCGTACTCTGCCAGTTTGCAGCCCATGCCATGACACAGCATTCCTCCCGCTTTGTTTGGGCTGCTATGATTTTGAGCTGACATTTAGCAAAACTGCATTAATGCCTCCCTAAGACAAGACTCCTTGTTGAAGGCAGTTGGCTGAAGTTGCAAGTTTTAGGCACAGGCATGAGTGGGGTGTGCAGCCATGAATCCCAAAAGGGGGTTCCCCCCTTCTTTGGGGGTGGATGGCTTGTTTTGCCATGCAGCTCGCCTTGGGCATGGGTTACACCTCTGAGACAGCCGGATAGAGCAAAACCATTCCTCCTTGGAGAACAGGGACTGCCGTTTACCCTGGCAGTGTGGGGAAGACTTTTCCAAACCTATAAAGACACTCATCATGTACCTGCGCGAGGCTGAGCATAGATTATTTTGGAGCGATTATTTTGATACACATATCTGGGAGGACATGCTGGGTGTATTTCTTTTCCAGCATTTGATTTAGGGCTTGACTTCACTGAAGTCAATAGAAGCTTCCCTATTCACTTCAGTAGACTGAATCAGGGCTGCAATATAAAGTATACTGCAACTAGAAAGTATATAACTGTAAGTGTATGTTTGTTCCTTAGTCAGTGCTGATACATCTTTAAATTAGCAGCAAATGCTCTTTTAAAGCCATCACCGTAAAAATTTTTCACAACAAACCATCCACTCTGCCAAACGAGGCATCTTTTGCTAATAAAGGCTTATAGGTGTTAGCTGGATAGGTGAAGTAAATAGTAAATGTTTGCTTTCTACTTAGCGAATGTCTGTCATAGCCCTGCTAAGTAGCCAGAAACAAATTATGTGTGAAACTCAGCATCCCTCTCCCTCTCTCTCTTTTTCTCCTGTGATTGGTATTTGCTTATGCAGCCCAAGTCCTTAATTTAATTAGCGGGAATATGCTTATTTTACAAATGATAACCTTGTAGTCTCCTTAGCAGGAAAAAAAGGAACATTTTTACCACAAGTTATTCTTTGTTGCACATCATTTTATTACCAACATTGTTGTGGCCTTCTATTTATTAAAAACTAAATTAGTCTTTCTGATTATTTCCATTAACTTACAAGTGGATTTTATTTACAGAAAATAGATGGGAAAGCCACAGAAATATCCTGAAGCTGTGTGGCATTAGACAGACTTCTAGAATAGCTCAATTTTTTAAGTGCTTCTGTCAATTATAAAATGAATTAGCATTGACTGTTTTTAATATTTTCTTTAACAGAATAGTTGAGTGGATTCTCCCCTTGTGTCACCATTTTGAATAAAGTTGTGAACTGCACACTTCAGTGAAATTTCATAGATCCCCATGAAAGGTAAAAAACGAATAGATGTTGATAGCTAGCAGAGGTATTTTTAAGTATGTATATCTACGTTTATATCTATAGACACATTCGTAGAGCTGTGGCTGTTGTATTTTTTTGTGATCCTTCAGCGCAGCGTATAAAGAACCTGTGCTGGTTCTGCCCTAAATGTGGATTTATGATTGTCAGTTCATGCACTCTTCCCTTTTATCAGGAATATATCCTTTAGTGCACTCCCACCACCAACATCAAGAAATATTTTTATTGTTGGTCACATGTAAAGGCAATTCTGTCAACGCAGCAGCTGGTACAGGTGAGTGCCTGGCTGTGTCCCTATGAAATCAGTAGACATCTCTAGAGCTGGTGGGGCTTTCCACGGAGTCAAGAGGGCAGCATGTTTGATGATCCTATGAATAGAATCAGAACAACTGGGCAAGCAGATGCATATTTGCTTCCAAATTTTTCTTAATTAACTTTTGGAGAGTGTAAACAATGAACAAATGCAAATTTATACTGCATCATCTTCCGAAAATCTAATGGAAAGAAGCCTCAGATTTGTCACCAGGAGAAGTGAATACGATCATTTTCAACCTGCAACTATGGTACCCAAATGAACACATACAACTTTTTATTAAATTCGTATATGTTCCTTGTTTCTACATCTGTTCACCTTTCCGTAAAAGTCACAACAAGGTGATTACAGCAGAATATTTTTGTGACGATTTATCTATAATTCAGCGTGGGTCATTCGATGATTGCACTGGTAGGCTTATTTATTTTCTGTAATCGTTCTGCAGAAGAGCAAGAACGTTTATTTAAACACTGAGCTTTAAACTAATAATGTAAAATATGCTTCCAAGCACATGCATTCCCTCATTCTGTGAGGCCACTAATTCACACTCACCTGACTTGCAAGCAGAAAGTATCAGGAGATCCTTTTTCCACCAGTTAAAACCTGAAGAGGTATTTGTTGATTTTTCAGCCTTTATTCACAAAATATTTTAACTAATCTATTTTTCTGTTCTTCATTTTGCTGGGTACCTGTGACTATCAGTAAGCTGAGGCTTAAAGGGTCCAAATAAGTCCTAACGATATGTGCTAATTATTCTACTAAGGCCACCCAGGTATGCATAGGAGGGCTTTGTTTAGAAACATGGTAATTACAGTCAGATTTCTAGTGTGAACATTGCCATTGTGATACTTATTTGATAATAAAAAGTGTAAAAGCCCCGGAGTGAGATGAAATGTCTCAATTTTTAACCTCAGGAAGTAATTTGATAGACTTTCAACACGTTAACCATTGTGGTTGTATTTACTCTTTTATTCCGTATTTTGGACTACAAAATTATAACATTTACTGAACAAGCTCTAGTCTAGTACAGCCTGAGGAACAATCGTATGAAGTACCTCATTTCATGAAGTCACAGTCTTTGCTATTTCCTAATCATGAATCCAAAATATTAACTCCAGGAGTTATATACTCCAAGGCATGAAATAAAATGGTATTTTACGGTTAGAATACCATTTAAATTTTGAATATAGGTGTATATATATATATTTAAATGAGCAAAATAAATAATAAGAATTAATTTCAAACAGGTGACTATCTTGGATGTGACTAGTATTACTAGAATAAAGATTTGTGGAAGACGCTAAATTTCTGAACTTTGAGGTCAAAGACTTTCAGTTTCTCTTACTGTGTAATTTCTCAGGTTTCCATTTGTAGATCTGACTTCAGCAGTGTTTCTGCATTCAAATTCTTTAAAATACAATCACTATTTAACACAAAGGTATGTGTGGAGATGGCCATCTATATAGACATCTTTCTGCCTAAAATACACTTTGCTTTGATTATTCCATCAAGGCATACCTTCTTTGCACAGCATAAGACTATCATAGTTGTATTTATAACTTACATAGTTCTATAAATACATAAGTGCTTTCCCTTGACCATGTTCAGCATGCTAAAAAACCCTGTGCTGAATTGCCCACACTATGATTGCCAAAACAGATATGATCCAGTGAATCACATCTGATAACGTATCAGGGAGCACAAAGCACCTGGTTTTTATGCTTTTCTGGCTGTAAAACAGACACTTGATGGTCTAATTCTGCTTCCATTATGGTTAGTGGCTCATACACCTTGCTCTTCAGACGGATGCATGTGTTGAACTCTTCACTGCCGTAGCTAGGCCATTGCTCGCTGACAGCGATTACCTGGTTTGATTACCTCTGCAACCCTCAGACATTCAGGAGAGAAACTGCAAAGGACCGAGGGAACGGAGATACGTGGGTAAAAATAAAAAATAGGCAAGTGAGAAGTTCTGTGCTAACCTGAAAAGGAGTTGAACAATGCAGAAGACAAAAACCAGAGATGTAAGAAAGAGTTTTAAACAAAAAGAGGGTAGATTCAGACTAGACATAAGGAAGAAATTTTTTACAATGCGGGTGGTGAAACGCTGGCACAGGTTGCCCAGAGGGGTGGTAGATGCCCCGTCCCTGGATACATTCAAGGTCAGGCTGGATGGGGCTCTGAGCAACCTGATCTGGTTGAAGATCTCCCTGCTCATGGCAGGGGGGTTGGACTAGATGATCTTTGGAGGTCCCTTCCAACCCAAATCATTCTATGATTCTATGAAAATAAACCCACCCTGACAAGAGTGTAGCAGATAGTCCGTGCGTATTAACATCTGCGGGAACAAACCTGAGTCGCGGGGTCGGATATAGACATGAGTCGCGCCCATGTTGACAGAGTTTGCATGATCGCTGCCAGACGCAGCAGGCAGGTCCAGGTACGTGCTTGGTTAAAGCTCTTTGGCCTTAACGTGATTAAGGTCTCAAGAATAAAATCTAACAAAAGATCTCAGGGAAAAAGAAAGAGTAGAAAAGGCAGGAGAGAAAGGGAGGGTGGTTGGAGGTAATGCAACTAAGGAATGTAAGAAAAAGGGAGTAGAAAATCAAAGCAGGAGTATGAGGGAAAAAAAGAAATGGCAAAACAAGAGGAAAAAGTGTCAAAACTGGATGGCATGGAAGAAGGAAGGGTGCTGGGTTGAATGGGAGCTGTTTCTGGGCAGAAGCAGCCCGCTGCATGTGAGGCTGGGAGGAGGAAGCCGGGCACGGGCAGGGCTGCTGGGGAAAGGCAGTGCCAGTCACCCAGCTCCAGCGAAGGAAGGTCAAAAACAAGGGAAAAAGCAACCACGGTAATTTTCCTTAGGGGCTGTGGAAAAGCAATAATAAATTGCAGCCAG
>NW_009207308.1:0-9873 GCF_000690835.1 Fulmarus glacialis | reverse complement strand
GGACCCGCCTAGCCGCGCGGCCACTCCCGGGGCAAGCACCGCAGGAGACCCGAGGTCGTCGCACAGCAGTAACCTCCCGGCTGCAATGCTCGTGCCCGAGGAAATCAGCCCGCTTATCTCAAACCTCATTTGAAGGAAAGGCACCGGCGAAAAGACACTCTGGCTCCAGAGCAAGACCACGCGGGTGAGATAGCAACCTAACTGCCTGGGTTAATGTGTAACTCTTCATGGGCGAGTTCCCGCTCGCAGTAGCATCGGGGTTTCTTGCAACAGGTATCGGAGAAGGATTCGGCATGGAAGGCAAGCGCCGGGGAGCTGTAACGCGCCCTTTCCCCACCAGGTAATACAGAGCCACCCTGCTGGTTAGCGTTAGCCGGGAGGGAGAGGAGAGGGGAGCCAAGGCTCGGCAGAGCGGTGGTCCTCACTCTGGATGGAGCCCGGTGGAGGAGCCAAGACTCTCCCTGGTCTTTCCTGGCTGGGGGAGCTGCCCTGCCGCAGGGCGGATGGGCTTGCGGATGGGAAGCAGCTGTGGCAGTGCTGGGTTTCAGTGTTGATGGTGGGCACGGGGTGGCACTGGGAGCAGCCTTGGCTTGGTGATGAAGGAGCCCTGTGGAGGCCATTCGTCCCCCCTGTGATGTTCAGGCACGAGCTGCTGTGAGCCAGCCTGGGGCAATCCCCACCCCAGACAGGGGATCACAGCAGGGACCCAGTTACCATCTGGCCGAGCGAAAGAGCTTGTACAAGAGGTTCATCCAACAAAAGCTCCAAAACGTTCCTCACAGATGAACCCTCAAGCTTGCCAAGCTGCCGTCAGAGGTGCACGGCTGGACATTTCTTCTAAACTTCTTTAACGAGATCCCCACAAGGTTGGGGTCCCTCCCATCTCTAATGGATGTTCGTCCCGCAGGTGGTACTCCCTTTCTTCTCACAAGCACCCTTAACCTCAGTGACATTAAACAGCTGTATTGGCCCCAGCTAGCATTACAAACACTTTTCTTGAAGGCACTGGAAGCAAACAGATGTAGCAGCGGAGATAATGAGAAAGGATGTAAATAGTAGCTCCCCAGAAACCACAGAGTTTTACCAAGTGGCTTTGACACTTGCCAAATACCTTTAAGCTGATAAAGATCTGATTTGTACTTCAGAGGTAACCTGATTAGCAACCAGTTTGAATCTGGAATATGTTAATTGGTACAAACATCACTAAATCACTTTCTTTAACCTATATGAAGTAGTGTAAATGAACGATAGTGAAGGTCAACATAGCCTGGGGAGTCATAGAGAATGAGTACTTCTGTATCTACCCACAATAAAATAGTATGATTAGTAATAAAATGTAATTGCATGTACACACACAGAATGACACTAGAAGGTACCCAAGGTCAATCCAGTACTCAGAATTTAAGAAAAACTTAATTAAACCTGCCCATGCAACTAAAATCTGGCCACGCACCACCTTTTTTGCCAGGAGTCCTGCCCGATTCAGTGCCCAGTAGAGACGGTGTTCACTAAATGAGCACCCGTTCTTAGTTTTATTTTGCTCAACCACAAGCTGTACGGCTCACTGACCCCACGCTCTCACAAACTCAGTATCTGTGTGTCTCACAAATTTTAATGTATTAATGGATATATTTTGAACACTGTTGAATGACAGCGTGGAAAGAGGGAGCTGAAGCACAGAGATATTATGTCAAAAAGGTGTGGTAATTTAAACTGCCCAGGTTGAAACCTTCCCAGCATGATATTTCATAGTGCTTGTCATTACCCGTCATTTATACCCACCACACAGCTGCAGCTGAGTTAAGTTTCGGGCCACCTTTGCCACACTTCATGTTGGGCATACAGAATGGAAGGGCTGGACCACTTGTTGCACCACGCTGCTGGCATCACAGGTTACCTGGTGGCAGAGATGGCACTAACATCTGATTCTCCAATGTGGCACTGAACTATTTTCTCTTCAAAAAACCTTCCATCCAATTTCTGCCTCTGTAACAAAGCACATAGGGAACCTATTGGCAACTGTTGTCTTCATTTTACTTACTTGCTTCACTCCCAGCACAGGACCGTTCAGGTTGCAGGTCCATTAGCAGTAGGAGACTTTGCTAAGGAATGGTTCTCAAAATTCAGTTTGTCTTTAGCACGGATAAGACGTATCTTCTACTATCACGCTCAAAAGGGATTGCACCATTTTTTGACATGCTTGCAAAAAGGAAAAAACCAATCATTCTCGGTTTTCAGGAACATTTGTTTGAATTTTATAAATTTTTAAGTATCTATAAATAGTCTTAAAAATGAAAAAACAATCAATCTGTTCTATAGATAGCACTAACAGCTTCTTTTTAATGTATAATGAAACTTACGATATAAGAAATTGTCATTGTTTTATATTAAGTTATTGTCTGCCTTAAGTGACTGGCCATAGACATTTCCAGGTATGATATTAAGCTATTTTTTTTAAGTAATCAATTTTTAAAACAAACAGTTCAGGGTAATATTTCTTGTTTGAAGTCCGTAAATCACGGCTGGTGCGCAGGAAACTGAAATCGTGCTGTGCCTCCCTTTTGCACGTTTGCTGCTGAAAGCAGCTGGGTATTACAATTTTGCGCTACCCCATCCATGTTTAGATTATTTGGTAGAAGAAGAACTGGGGTGGTTTTGGTGTCTTTTTTTTTTTTTAGCTTCAGACTGGGTTTTGTACGGTAAAAATTTATTCTCATCTGTGCTTGGCGAGCAACAATACTTTGTGTCCTATAAAGGGAGCTGCAGCATCTCAGGGAATTCCTTTTAACTTTCTTGCTGAAGTGCTCGCTAGCCTTTATCAAAAGACTCCTCACCCTTTAACAGACTCTCTTTAATTGGCCACTTGCATGGTCAGTTAATACACTGCGGTGGAAACCAAGTGGTAAAGTGTGAACAACCGAATCTGGCACTATAAACTCAATGACCGCTCTGAAACCTGTGGCTATTTATATACAAGGCAGTGTGTTGTCATGCTGATTTTTATTAGCACAGATTAGATACAGACAACTTGGGAGATGTCGCAGATGAGTCAGAAAATGTTAAGCACGGACCATTTGAAACATGCGAGTTTGCAAACGAGCGGTGGGGCCTGGGGCCTGGCCTCAGCCCTTCCCCTGGCAAGGGGGGCACGGCGCGGGGCCGGGCTGGCACTGCTCCTCTTCTGCTTATCCCACAGGACAGGCCGGGCCATCACGGGATGGGGGGAAACGTGCCTGGCTTACGGAAGGGGTTAATCCAGCCTCAGGAAAGGTTTTCGGTTGTTCTGTGCGGGGAAATGTTTGGTAGAGCGTGGCGGGAGCGCTGGGCACGCCCGGAGCATGGCAACACCCTCAGGGAGCTCAGAAAGGCAACACGTCATTTATCAGGGCCTTTTTGGGGGAGTTAAAATTCATTTTCACCTTCAATGTGTTTATTTTACTATCTCCAAAGGCAATGTGAGGAAAGCTGGCTTAGCAAAGAAGCAAAAATGGGTGATGCCAGAGGAGGAAGAAGGTTTCTCTAGAGTTCTCTGTGACATCTCAGGCTGCTCCGTCTGCGGTGGCCACAGGCCTGTGTATCTGGGTGTGGGAAGGACCGACGTGCAGCGCCAGTGCTCCAGGGGCTGTGAACCTGTAAAGCTACTACTCTGAAATCTCACCTTCCTAAGAGCCAAGCCTTAGGATTTATCTGTGATCTTAAAATTATAATTGGATGTCTCCCCTAGGCTGACACAAATTTTTGTCCCTGGCTATAATTTTTTGTTATAATTCTGGAAGACCTAGCAGTAATAAATTTCCATTTGTTCTTTGTTTACAAGCACTGTAAACAAAAAAGTTAATTATGAAAAATGATTATATATGTCTGCTTGCCTATTTATTCTGGCTCTATTCATAGGAGCATTAAATACGCTGCAGCTATACTTGTCCAGTTAAAAAAACCCCACCTGTGCTATTTATTTATAGAGCCTATACAACTTTAGAGAGAAATTGCTCTTGCTCAAGAGTGAGGGCACTGGACATTCCCAGCTCATCTATTGCCTTCCCCTTTCTAGGAACGGGAAAAAAGAGCATCACTTAGTGGAAAATGAAGTGGAGAAGCCTGTATCTTGGGGTCTGGCTTTCTGTTTTGTATGGCCCTTAGCTGGACAAACTCCCTTTGCCGTCAGGGTGTTAAGATCAAACCTGAATATCGTTGTTCCCGTTACATATCCTTCCCTAATCCTTGGAAGAGGGTGAGCCATGAGTAAAACCGAAAGTACATAGATTTGACATAGTGTGTGTGTGAGCGCACAAGTGCATATGTGAGAGTATTTATAAACAAAAGTTGTGCAAAAGAATCTTGCCATAAGGTGCGCTACAAAGCACTTCATATTTCTATATGCTTGTATGAGTATAATCATTAATTGTAAAGAGAGACAGTATCTCAAATCAAACAGGTAAATCCTGCAATCTCTTGCATCAATGTCGTCCTACTTCACAGAGAGCGAGCGAGCAGCACTCATTAAGAAAAAGGCAATTGGGTTTCATTTGTAACGTTAACATCCAGCAACATAAATGCCAGAAGTGGTTTGTGTCTCTGATCGTTAATATTAGATGCTGCACGAAAAGCTGCGGTTGTTAATAACCACACAGATAATAGAAGTATGAACACCAGCGCGTGGCAGAGGCAAGTGTGCGTATCTGTTACCCAGCTCATGAAGCCGGGCTTTCCTGGACAATTTCCAACTTTGGCAGGGTGAACTTTAGCTGAGTAAGAAATCCAGGCTGTCATTCGTGAAGCATCTGGCTTAGGTGCAAAGACGCCCTGGTCTTTGGGAAAGTGAAATAGCATTTTTTTTGTCTTTCATTGCAGGATGCCTTCCCTTCTAAAGAGTTAAAATCAATACCAGGGTGCCATACGTTGTAAATGTTTATCATTTATTATGCATTTAAATGTGCACAGCACATACACCACAGTCTTGAACAGCACCTGTATAAAACTACAGACAGATTCTGGTAAATGGTGAAAGCTCATACCATGTAACGTTGTTATCAAGGTTTTATCACAACATTTCAAGGTTACAACAACTACCTCTGAGCATATCTTGTGTGAGGCCGTCGGTTGTGGATTGTGAAAAGTGACAAAGAAGAACCATTCCCAGAGAAAATCTTTGTGATCTGATTTTGCTATCTGAAATCTGGAACAAAATCATCAGTTGTCAGAGGTAGTGGTGATAATTACACAATGATTACTCACATATAGAAAACACAGAAAGTACAGAAATCCCCCAAATTACAGAAAAAAAAAATTTAAATCCTTAGGCGTGACATTTCCTAGGCGCTTTCTCTTGATTTGGCTTCCTTTTTATTAATTGTTATTTTTGCTTTGACAGCAGCTGGCTTAAGATCTGGTCCTGGTCTGCTCTGGTCTTACTGAACTTTGGTGAGTAGATTTTTGTCTTCAAGGTCAAGGGTAAGTAGAGGATACAGGCAAGTCTATACCATTACAAAGAAACAAAGGCTTTTGTGTAGGAATGTAAAGAGGAAAAATAAAAAAAGCTGGATTCATATTTGCATGTAGTCAGAAATAACTAGTTTAGATTGGAAGATGATCTGTAAACATCCTCTAAAGTCATCAAACATTGTGGTTAGTCCTGGTTCCCACTAAACATATTGATGTCCCAAACATGACGTATCTTTTAAAGAAAAGAAAGCAAGAAAGAAAAAAGGACAAATGGATCCTTTTAGTGATTCCCCCATAATCAAACCTGTCTTTTCCTTTATCACATTAGAGACATGAGTTACACTTGCAACATATATAAAGAAAAATATAGGGTTACTTGATGACGATATAGTACTGCAGCCTGACAGCTGTCCGCAAATATTTTCACCATGATTACCCTTACTAAAAGTAAACCACTGGGTAAAGATAGCTCAAACGTGACAAGGCTCAAATAGGATGCAACCAACTCTATCCTGAATACTTTTGGCTACATATGGAAAAAGAGAGATTTGGGATTACGATTGTTCCCCCAGGCTCTCCTCCAGAACTGTAAGACCAAGCAGAAAAGCGTGTACCTTCCTTCCATGCAGATTTTGTTAGGAGACTGGCTTTGAGGGTTAGTGAGGTAGAAATTAATCAACTTTGTCAGGGAATGAGACAGAAAAAAGCAGCATATTTCTCCTTCCAAATACTGCACCAGAAATAATAAATAGTACAAAACAACCTCAATTCCTTGTAATCAATCTAAATTCTCTCTGTGGAGCTTGTGTTTTCTATGAACCAGCAAATGCTTTTGCCTTTTAAAAACTTATGAGTATTATAGAGTTTCACAAACTTTGAAAAATGAATGTAGTCTCCAAATGTGAAAGGGAATTTGATTTGAATAAAGTATAATTCATTCACGGTAGCGTGTTTCACAGTGCGCTCATTGGGGGAGGGACAGACACAATTTTTTTTTAGCCTAATACCAAGCAATCATATCAAATATAAGCTTCCATTGAGGGCCACAAAAGATCATACGCTTCTGTTTATCTAAATAGGAAAAAAAAAACCCCATAGGTGTTTATAGGTTTATATAGGTGTTTAAGCACCTCTGCCGCCCGGCAGCTCTAAGAAGACTGACTGCAGGAAAGTTCAAAGTTCAGCACTGGCAGATCTAAAAACAGATTTGTGGGGTAGCTCTTCAGCACCGCGCTTTCTGTACCGAGGTAAACCGATACTGTTCCAATTAAATAGCAACGCCGCACAAAGGAGGTCAGGCATTGTGTGTGGCTCCGCGCTGGCATCCCACCCAGGCACCTCCGCCACCGCTCCTTCTCGGAGGCCAAGAGCTTCTTTGGGAGTCACGGGGGTTTAGAAAACACGCAGAGGAGAACAAAGCCACCATAACAAACAAACCACCACGTGTACAACGACAGACACCGTACAACACACAAACAGTGCAAAACATTGTAATAGAGGAATTGAATTTCACCTCTTTTAGGACACGGAGTAGCAGCACACCTGTGATAACTTAGAAACAAATTAAATAAACCACAAAGCAGAAGTCTTCTACTGTTGCACCATGAAATGAAATACCTTGGGTTGGAGGTTTGCTTTGTTTTCAGAAATTTAAAAAAAAAAAATCAGAACTATAAATAAATTTTGTGGCAATATATACAGATTTAAATAATTAACTTAAATATCTTACACCTACTCTTGCATAAAACTCTCCAGTAAAAGTGCACTATGTTTCTTTTCCCCAAACATGTTCTGCGTCTTCCCCTGTGCTGAGGTAGGTCTGAAGGGAGATGTCTCAGATTCTAGGAAGAAAATGTGTCACTGTCATTGTGGGAGATACTTTATTGCCTTTCTTTGTTCTTCCATTTTTGCTCAGGGCTATGTACATCCCGGGGTAAATCCTGGATTCGTAAGCATTGTAGTTGTTTGGCAGGAGAATCTCTTTGAATTTGCACTCGTCATTGAAATGGGTCTGAAATGAAAAGGAAAGAATGAGAGGGAAGGAATTTTAAACATCAGGTGTGGAAATATTCTTGCTACCAGGTGTAGAAGGTGCGCTGCGGGGAAATGTGCAGCTGACTCCCTCTCCCTTAGTAATCTTTTGAAGTGGTTGCCCAAATGAAGCTTCAAACAGGACTCAGGAGTCAGAGGATCATTAAGGATGCTGTGTCCAGGCCAGGCATGTACACCTAAAGGTGGGAAGGACACCCGTAGCTATGTCTGCACTCTTGAGGGAGAGGGCACATTCTACCAGAGCTGCAGTGGAGTAAGGTCCAAGCCCAGTTCTGCTCATCTAATTGCTCAGTGGTTGTCCTACCAGCAATAAATTGCCCGAGAGGCTTCAGAAAAATCCAAATGCTAGCACTTTCTCCTGTCGCTTGAGGAGAAAGAGGCATTTTAAAGATACTTGGAGTGGACGATATTTTCTGCGTCTTTAGTTTTAAAACTGAAGGAAGGGTTTAGGTTCACCTATGTTAATGGATCAGAGCTGAGAAAAGGCACCTTTCCAGTGAAGAGATTTCAATTGCAAGTAGGTACAAAGAGGGACAGGTGTCACCAGTGTGTTGTTATCTGGAGAGTAACAAATGAACTCATCTCTTATTATTGGGCAAAAGCCTGGGGTTTTTCAAGGTAGCTCTCAGTCTGCCAAGCTGAACACTGCACTGGGAGTTACTTTATCCAGGACACCAAAGCAACAGTCTTCATGAGAAATTATGCAAAGGGAGCTCTTGCACTTTGGTGACTGATTCTGCCTGGCTTTTATATAAGTCAAAATCCCCTGTGATAGGACTGATGCCCCAGAAAAATAATTCTGGATTCTTCATGTCTTCATTCATGGGAAAATGCCCTAGTTAACTTTGACATAGTTTGGCTCTTCCTCAGCCCAAGTTTCTTCAAAGCATGCTTGAGAAACATGAAATAGAAAAGCCATGGGTAAGGAAGGAGACCCAGGAACATGGGTTTGAAATGATGCTGATCACAGTAACTTATACAGAGGTGGACTCAAAAGCAGGAGGACAGCTCAACATGGGCAAAGACATGCACTGTTATTGTCCACCCCAAGTACATTTTATAAGATGCCTCCATCTTTTGCAAAGATTCAATGTAAAAAAAGATCTGTATTGTTTCCTAATAGATCTGCCTTCTTACAAATACAAGACCAAACCTTGAGGATGCTGAACTGTCATGGGAACAGACTCTCCAATCAAGAGCATTAACAAAGAGTGATCTATAGGTATGTGACAGGCACTGATTCATCTCATCATAAAGGATCATTTGGGGGGGCCTGGCTGATCACAAGTTCAAGTGCACTCTGAGAGATGGAGCGAGCGATTGTCATACCTGCTTAAGGCTGTTTGTACTTAAATACAAGAAAGATACGGACTGAGGCTAGCTTGAGGTCTTGCCGCACAAATGACTGCTCTGTTGGTCTATGTGGTAGGCAACCTAGGTAGCCATGGTTGGGTGACTATAGTTTTTATGGGGGAACCAAGGAAGTGTAATGCAAAAGGGTGGGTTTTACTTCAAAAGCTCAGTAAGGAGCATATGTGGGCAGCACACCTGTCTGGTGGCAAGGCAGCAAGGGCTGCTCTGTGTTGCCTGACCCACAAGGGGCAAGGATGGGGCTTGGGCAGCTTCTAGCACCATGCACACATCTCACCCCCGCTGACCATGGTCCCCTCCCCAAGGCACACAATTGGTGGCTACTTACAGATCCATAGAGTTTGCCTTTGCTATTCATGGCCACGAAGAGTCCACTTCTAACACCAAATATGCTCACCACTCCTCTTTCCACGGGGGAGATTTCCAGCAGACCTACGGAGGAGACACAGGAATCAGGGGGACAAAGGGCTGTGCCCTGAAGGAGTGTGTGGTGTCAGTGCTGTGCTCACCCACAGGCTCCCATCCCCAGTGTGGTGTGGATCCCCATGCCCCAGCACTGCTGTGGGTGGCCGCAGAACCCCAGCCTCATGCTCCACGTGCTGCCCCATGCCCCATGCGAGGACCTCTCTTCTTTTAGCTAAGCATCTATTTTTACTTTGCACCCAAGCATCCTCCTGTGTAGCTGAGGTTAAAATAAGCCAGAGTGTGCTTGGGGCAAATGAAACATTTGTCATCACGCAGCTTATATTCCCGCCCCCCCCGGATCTTATTGTTTCAGTTGGATATTAGAGTCATGGGGCCACAGGGTTAAGTCCCCAGCAGATGCTTTTCAAGTTTGGGGGAGAGCTAGATTCTCCCCGGCCCCTGCTCAGAGTGGGCGGCCCACGGACTGCGGACCCTCCAGATGTTGAGGCAACCCCCGACACCTGATGCCTGCGGGCGGCAAGGGCGCTGAGCAGCGCCGATGAGCTCCTCCGGAGCGTCCGATGAGCTCCGCCGCTGCCCCGC